>NC_064638.1:1191795662-1192098693 GCF_023864345.2 Schistocerca serialis cubense
TGAAATAATAAAGAGGTTGACTACTTTTGCTCCATCTGTCTCCTTTCCATTTGACTGCTCGTCATTAGTTGTCCCTTTTGTCACCTAATCTAGGTTGAACATTAGTTTGAGTTTCACCCAATGACGTTCTCAAAGCTAGTCTTCAGATACCTCTTCTGTTAACCACTTATATGATTTCGATTAGCTTGTCCAGAAATTTGTAATTCGAATATGGATTTTATTTGTCACATATTATATTTTTTGTTACTTTCGCGTAAACCAAACTTTTCTTTAGGTGAAAAACCGAAGCAGAAGTAACAATCCCAAAAAATCTCAGTGTAGTGTCCGAAATTTGAGTTTTAGCTAGAAATGCGTTGGACTTGAGGTGAAATATCGACGGGAGGTCAAATATTAATCTTCCTCCTTCGCTTCCGTTAAAGATTGGAAACAACGTATTGTTTCTGAGGACGATCACCAACAAAAGTTTTCCTGACCTATGGGTCACGCTAAGCAGGGAAGACCAGGAAAGACGAATCGGAATTAGGAAGGATACTTAGAGACTACAATTCTTAGAAGCAGTGCACAGATGGAAGATTCAAGAGTTGAACTAAAACATAAAGTGAAACAATAACAATCATACAATTCGGTAATGAAATTGCTATTCACAATGAAAGTGAGGAAGTGTTGCAGGAGGGGAATGGATCAGGCTAATGAGCACACGCTATGGACTGAGAGGAAATAGATGAAGGCAGAAAGTAATACGGATTATCAGATATAAGATACGCAATAAACTTGACATGAAAATAGGGGCAATGAAGCCGAATAAGCAATGGAATACTGCTACCTTAGAAGTTCAACACATAACGGACGCAGCAAGGAGGACGCAAAGAGGAGATTAGCAAAGAAGGCATTCCTGGCCTGGAGAACTCTTGTAGTATCAAATATCGTACTTAGTTTGAAGAAAATGTGCCTGGGATTATTCATCTGGGGAACGGGTGGGAATCATGGACTGTGTAAAAATGGGAAAAGAGAACAGAAAACTTTGAGTGTGGTGCAGTACAGGATATCTACTCTCCTAACATTCTGACAACATTGTTTAATCCGCTAGAGAACGTATTTGTCATAATGAACTATTCCTGCTTTGTCGGTGGAGGGCGTAGTTCACTCTTCAGCTGTAATACTTGTTTCACATTCACATTTAGTTGTACGACTTGACTCAAGACTGGACTTGCTTACAATTGAGCGATGCACCTAGTGAGTACATTGATATGGTTGAGGCTTACTACATAGCGATGGGGTTTTCACCATCCACAGTTCACATGCTTGGAGTGAGATGAATTCATCTTCCACATTTATTCAAGCTCATCAAGTACAGATCTACGTGAACATGTGAGCTGTCGTTTTTTCGTGAGTTTTTAAAATGGCCAGTTCTCGTACCTCAGCCATTAAATGGCAGGCGTTATTGCGCGCTACTCGCCAGAGTATTTTCAGAATCCTGGATGACTTGCCACTCTCTACAGGACAGCGCATGTGGTTCCAGCATGACGAGGCGCGGGCACATTTCAGTAGATGTGTACGTCGATTCTGGAACCAACAGTCTCCAAAATAAAGCGCAGTGGCCTACTCTAACCCCTGCTTTGACCCCTCTGGACTGTTTTATGTGGGGAGAGATTCACTGAGTTGTTTAGAAAGCTTCTATTATCTACTGAATCAGAAGAGGATCTTGTTGCCGAGATAAAAGCAGCAGCGGCAGAAAAAATTAAAGACACTCTTACATTCTTTGATTGTGTCGAGAGAATACGGCCCTCCGATGTAATCTTTGTTTGCAAGTCAGCGGAAGAATTTTGAAGCTATTGGATCTGGGTAGTAAAGAATTTAAAATTGTTTGAGCTTACTTTTGTCTGTTGTAGGTACAAAAATATCTTCAAATGTGTGTGGATTCCTGAAGGACCAGAGTGCTGAGGCATCGGTCCCTAGACCTACACACTACTTAAACTACCTTATGCTACGAACAACATACACACCCATGCCCGAGGGAGGACTGGAACCTCTAATGGGAGGGGCCACGCAATCCGTTACGTGGTGCCTCTAACGGCGCGGCCACTCAGCGCGGCTGTAGGTAAAATTTGACATCGTCTTACAACGGTACTTCACAGGATAACGTATTAGAAAAAGTGTTTTCACTATCCCATGCTACCTTATTGTTAGTTCAGTTGACCTCCATCCAGAGAGAACTCCTTCTACCGGTTTATAAAAAAAATCTTTCTAGTAAAATACGACATTAGAGAAAATCACTTGTTTCTGCGCCCGTGGAGCCACCCAGAGTTTGTCGGTTTAAATACTTTTCATCCTGCAGAATGACGTTGAAGACGAAGTGGACTGATGATGTAAGACCCTGAGTAGGTTCTTTTCTTCGCACAATCGGAGAGGAGAGGAATATGTGGAAAATAATTACATGAAGAAGGCACAGTATGTTAGGACATCTGTCAAGACATCAAGGAATAAGTGCCATGGCACTTCAGGGAGCTGTAGAGGGAAAATACTATAGGGACGTGAGTAGGTTCTTTTCTTCGCACAATCGGAGAGGCGAGGAATATGTGGAAAATAATTACATGAAGAAGGCACATTATGTTAGGACATCTGTCAAGACATCAAGGAATGAGTGCCATGGCACTTCATGGAGCTATAGAGGGAAAATAGTATAGGGAAAGAGGGTGCAAGATGTACTCTGAGATGAAGAAGTTGGCGCAGGAAAGAAATTCGTGGCATACCTCATCAAACCAACCAGAAGACCCGTGAAATAGAGATTTACAGACTGACCCGTGCGAAACGAATGTCGATTAACTACAACCCTTAATTTTAAAAAAATTAGAGGCTTCCTTTGAAAAAAAAATGGAATGTTATTTTCTCTTCTTCCACTATTTAAGCTTGCGCTCCGTCTCCAGTCACCCTAATGACTGAGACAGTAGACAGCACAGTGGGCCCGATTTAGGAAGCACACGACGCTTTTATTTTCCTTGCAGCAATCTAAATTTAGGTTCTCCACGATTTCCCTAAAAGGCTCCAGACGAATGCCCGTATGGTTCCTTTGTAAAGGGCTCGGCCTATTGCCCTACCCATTCCCCCCAATGCAGAGCTTCGTGCTTCTTCTCCGAAAGACCTCGCAGTCTACGGGACGTTTAATTCTTCCTTCTCATAATGACCCCGCCGTCGACGGGAGATCATATAACAATCTTCCTTCCTTCAGTCGTGGAATTTCACTGGTTTCGAACATCGGATTGTACTGCTGTTGAGAATTGTGGCTATCGGCGGTAACTGCAGCACCCGAGAACGGCGGAGGAGAAGACTAACGATACGTGTGACCGAGCAGCATAAGGCCAGTTTCCGGTGACCACCGCGCGACGCCGAGGTTTCGGGCGGCCCGCGATATAGTAGAGACGGCGGTATTGGAAGGAGCGCGCCGGCACGCCTGCTATCGACCGTTCGATTGGCGCGTCGGCAGGCCATTGCCGCCTGTTACTTCTGGGCAACTACGCCGCCGACTCCGGGCCAGCCCGCTGGAAATTGCTTTCCCGCTCTTTATGTGCGCCGGCCAAGAAACGCCGCGGGACGACAGCGCGGCTTCAGCGATGGCCGTTGGCGTCCCGTCAGCGTGACGCTCCAGTGTTCCGTAACGCCCGCGAGCGACAGCCTCTGAAGTTGTTGGTGATGTAGGCTGACGTTCCTTTTCTTAATAGGTATTCAATAAATGCCAAGTGACGTATCATAGAAGACAGTTAAAGTATGGCAAATCTACGTATTGTGGATGTGTAGACTAGGGAAATATTTAGAAAAGATTCGTGGCAACAGGAGGTTTATTTAGTGCATGCCGCCGCCACTGCTTCAACATGAGGCAAAAATCTAAAAGGACAAAGCTGCATATAGCATATGGTGTCCAACCGGAAAGAGGCTCACAAACAAACATTTGCCTGCACTGCACTTACAGGCTTTGCGTAAAACTCAGTAAATATAATGAAATGATAATGTCCTGCCTTGTTCATGGGGAACTAATGTTGAATCACACAAGGTGCTAGAAGTGACCGCCCTCAACTTGTAATCAAAGTTGAATACTGCAAACAAACATCCTTCTCTAGCACTACTTTTCCTCAACAGGAGTAGTCGGTACCAGAAATACTTTTTCAAGTTTCGACTGGTCAGTATCATTTAAGCTGCTTTTCTGGAAATTTTCACATGCTATATTTTAAGCTAAATTTTATTAAAAAGGATTACTTTATTTTCTTTGTTACAATCGATATGTACCAGCTGTGAATGTGAAGTTAATTTTTCTTTGAAACATTTGAAATAATGAAATATTCGGCACACTTAAAATTTCTATTATGAATTACGCAATCTGGTACTGTTTATTGAGTTTATTTCTGGATTCATTTATAAAACAATAACTTAAGCTAACAGAAATTCATTTGTCAAGACGAACTGTAAACCCTTTCGAAAATCGTTATTGCCGCAGAGTGAAGTAGCAGTAAGCATGCGTCTGATGTGATCAGACGTATTTCTGTATTCTGGAAGCACAATGCAATTTCGGCTTTGCTAATGTGAAAATTCAAAAGGCAATGTGATATGGTAAAACGTGAGACAGTAAATTATCGTCAAAATGAAAGTTCTGTAAAGACATTCATCAAAATTATTTGGATCAATCGAGCCGTAACAACTTAAAATGTGAGAATTTCAGCTTCAAGAATCAGACCCCTAAACATGAAAAACTGGAACCAAATGTGCCATAAAGGATAAGTAAGAAGTTTATTGTAAATATTACTCCTCTCGAGTCTTCTGAAAAGACTCCACCGTCGCGGACAATAGCAACAACAAGAAAGGCAGGGGTAGATTACAATACGATGCTCGAGATTCTCGAATGTTGCCGCTAGAACCTCTGGTGTCACTGCCTAGATTTCATCTTCCAGGGAAAAATGGTTCGACCTCAGCCATGGACACTCGAGACGTGTGGCATTTGGTGCCATCTCGTTGGTATTAACCGAGGGTAAGTTCTTCATCGTCAAACTGGTTCACAAATTCCCGAAACATTTCGATATAAACTGCCCTTGTCACAATAGACTAGAAAAAAGTTGGTCTGATGATGCGACGCTGTGATGTTGCTCAGAACACGCGAATATTTTGTGAACGCAGGGGTTGTTGGACCAGTGCACGTTGAGTTTCATTACACCAAAACCGTGTATTCTGAAAGTTTACATAGCCACAGAGACGGAACCACGCTTCATCACTGAACCGCGTATACTGCAATGTTCCTGGCCTCTGAGCAATAAATTGCTGAAACCAACGGCAAAATGTAATACTTTTGTCGTTGTCATTGACAGTTAGTTCCTTAAAAACTGTACGGATACAGCTCTGTGACATGTGCTCTGTCATATTCGTCGGCCATTGGGGCTGAGCGGTTCTAGGCGCTTCAGTCTGGAACCGCGATACCGTTACGGTCGCAGCTTCGAATCCTGCCTCGGGCATTGATGTGTGTGATGTCCTTAGGTTAGTTAGGTTTAAGTAGTTCTAAGGTCTAGGGGACTGATGACCTCAGGTGTTAAGTCCCATAGTGCTCAGAGCCATTTGAACCATTTTTGAACCTTCATATTCTACATTCCTGATGTAAACGTCGAACCGACTTCGCAGGAGAGGCCAACAATCGTTGATCACGTCAGCCACTTTTCTTCCGGTAATGGTGGTTGTTCCCATCCGTGAAGGTCCAACACTATTCCACTTCTCCCCACTTGTTCACTAGCTTTTGTATGCAGCGTTCAGACGGTATACGCCGGCCACCAAACCGTTCAACAAATATTCGCTGATATGTCCTAATGGAACCACTAATCCAATGTTGTTTCGTAGGAAACACGCGCTCTTCGACAGAATAGCGATACACTGTCACTAAACTCTGGACACTGAGCTCCAGGCACAGTGATAGGGAAACACACTTTTGCCTCAAAAGATATTGCACAGTGCAGTGTTGCCGCGTTAAACATCACAAATTACACGGTGCTGCTTCAGAGGAATTGCTACGCATGTTTGTGGGGCCTCTTTCGATTGGGACACACTTAGCTTCAATCCAACGTTGACCTGTACCTATGAATCTCGAACTGTGAGTAGGCAAAGCCAGATACAAGCAGCACAATATACTTCCGAAGGAGAAGAAAACAAGACCAGAAGGCACAGAATCCGAAGCTCGAGTTTGCACTACAAGTTGGGAAGCCTATGGAGGAGATCATCCAACAAATGCAGTTTGGAGACTTCCAAGGAACGTCTACGGTTCGGGTGAAAAAGCTAATGAAGGACAGAAAAGAATGAGGATAGTCAAGAAACGCGGTGGAGAATGTGAAAGAAGAGACATAGGAGGAGCTTCCAAGTACAACAGCAGACGAAATATCTCCTACTGCCTACATCTTGACGTAAATGAGAGCTAGATTAGAAAAATACATATGATGTCTCTTCTGTCACGCTGTACAGTACTAGGAGGTTTTGTTCTTGTTACACTGGTGCGCAGTGGGACAGTTGATAAAAATATTGTCTCCATTGAGTTCCAAGTTTAGTGTGACATCGAAGTTGTTGTATGTCTTCATTGGCCAACCGATTTTGCTGTGACACTTCTAGAGTCATTCAAAGAGCGCCTAGGTAGAGCATAAATAACCAGATCATGCCTTACTAGTTGCACGTAATTCTAACCTACCGAGTACAGACGGGGATGTCTTTGAATTCATTACAGACAGATAGTTACGCGAAGTGCTTTTGAACATGTTTTGTGAAAACAACTTGAGTATCTAGTTCAGCAGCCTAAACACAATGGTAATAATTCAGACCTTTTTCTTTTTGAGTCATTAGCTTTCAGACTGGTTTGATGTGGACCTTCACGAATTCGTTTTCTATGGAATCCTCTTCATCTCAGTGTAGCACTTGCAACCTACGTCCTCAGTTACTTGCTTGATGTGTTCCAATATCTGTCTTCCTCTACAGTTTATACCTTCTACACTCCTGGAAATTGAAATAAGAACACCGTGAATTCATTGTCCCAGGAAGGGGAAACTTTATTGACACATTCCTGGGGTCAGATACATCACATGATCACACTGACAGAACCACAGGCACATAGACACAGGCAACAGAGCATGCACAATGTCGGCACTAGTACAGTGTATATCCACCTTTCGCAGCAATGCAGGCTGCTATTCTCCCATGGAGACGATCGTAGAGATGCTGGATGTAGTCCTGTGGAACGGCTTGCCATGCCATTTCCACCTGGCGCCTCAGTTGGACCAGCGTTCGTGCTGGACGTGCAGACCGCGTGAGACGACGCTTCATCCAGTCCCAAACATGCTCAATGGGGGACAGATCCGGAGATCTTGCTGGCCAGGGTAGTTGACTTACACCTTCTAGAGCACGTTGGGTGGCACGGGATACATGCGGACGTGCATTGTCCTGTTGGAACAGCAAGTTCCCTTGCCGGTCTAGGAATGGTAGAACGATGGGTTCGATGACGGTTTGGATGTACCGTGCACTATTCAGTGTCCCCTCGACGATCACCAGTGGTGTATGGCCAGTGTAGGAGATCGCTCCCCACACCATGATGCCGGGTGTTGGCCCTGTGTGCCTCGGTCGTATGCAGTCCTGATTGTGGCTCTCACCTGCACGGCGCCAAACACGCATACGGCCATCATTGGCACCAAGGCAGAAGCGACTCTCATCGCTGAAGACGACACGTCTCCATTCGTCCCTCCATTCACGCCTGTCGCGACACCACTGGAGGCGGGCTGCACGATGTTGGGGCGTGAGCGGAAGACGGCCTAACGGTGTGCGGGACCGTAGCCCAGCTTCATGGAGACGGTTGCGAATGGTCCCCGCTGATACCCCAGGAGCAACAGTGTCCCTAATTTGCTGGGAATTGGCGGTGCGGTCCCCTACGGCACTGCGTAGGATCCTACGGTCTTGGCGTACATCCGTGCGTCGCTGCGGTCCTGTCCCAGGTCGACGGGCACGTGCACCTTCCGCCGACCACTGGCGACAACATCGATGTACTGTGGAGACCTCACGCCCCACGTGTTGAGCAATTCGGCGGTACGTCCACCCGGCCTCCCGCATGCCCACTATAAGCCCTCGCTCAAAGTCCGTCAACTGCACATACGGTTCACGTCCACGCTGTCGCGGCATGCTACCAGTGTTAAAGACTGCGATGGAGCTCCGTATGCCACGGCAAACTGGCTGACACTGACGGCGGCGGTGCACAAATGCTGCGCAGCTAGCGCCATTCGACGGCCAACACCGCGGTTCCTGGTGTGTCCGCTGTGCCGTGCGTGTGATCATTGCTTGTACAGCCCTCTCGCAGTGTCCGGAGCAAGTATGGTGGGTCTGACACACCGGTGTCAATGTGTTCTTTTTTCCATTTCCAGGAGTGTATAACTCCAAGAAATGGCTCTGAGCACTATGGGGCTTAACATCGGAGGTCATCAGTCCCCTAGAACTTAGAACTATTTAAACCTAACCAACCTATGGACATCACACACATCCGTGCCCGAGGGAGGATTCGAACCTGCGACCGTAGCGGTCGCGCGGTTCCAGACCGAAGCGCCTAGAACCACTCTGCCACTCCGGCCGACTTCTACAACTCCCTGTAGTAGCATGTGAGTCGCTCCCTAACGTCTTAACAGATGTCCTAAAATCTGGTCCCGTCTCACTGTCAGTGTTTTCCACACATTCCTTTCCTCTCCGATTCTGCGGAGAACCTTCTCATTTTTTACCTAATCAGTCCACAAAATATTCAGACCTAGTACCAACAAACAGGCCGGATCTTGTCCTCAACTTCAGTATAGGAACCTGAATAGCGATCACGATGTCATTATAACAACTATTGTAACTCAGACAGTGATCAGTGTCTAAATGATCTGACATCACTTAAATCCAGTAAAATGGACGTAGAGGAATCATAGGCAAAGTTTAAGCAGATTGTGAATCGTGGTATGATGGAATATGTGCCTAGTAAGTTGATTAAGGACGGAAGAGGCCCAAAATGGTTTAATAACGAGATGCGAAAATGATGGGGAAGCAGAACCTGTTGCACTCTCGATCCAAAAGAAATTGCGCAAATGAGGTTAAGCTAAGATATGTAGAGATCTGTGCGTCTGTGAAAAGATACAACTACTGCCACCGTCATACCATAGCAAAAGATCTGTCTAAGAACCCGAGAAAGTTCTAGTCCTATGTAAAATCGCTGAGTGGCTCCGTGGCTTCCATTCAGCCACTTGTTGACCAGTCAGGTGTGGGAGCTGAAGATTCGAAAACGAAAGTTGAAGTTTTAAATTTCACGTTCAAGAAATCGTTGTCGCAGAAGAATCGTAAAAACATACCTTAGTTTGAGCACCGACCAGACTCCCATGTGCACAACATAGCAATAAGCGCACTAGATGTACAGAAACAACTGAAGTAGTTGAAACAAATAAATCACCAAGCATGGATGGAATCCTAATTTGGTTTCCAAAGAGTACTCTACGGCATGGCCCGTTATGCAGCCTCCATTTATAGCGAATCTCTCACCCCGCCCGAAGTCCCAAGCGACTAGAAAAAAGCGCAAGCGCCTCCTGTGCATAAGAGGGGCTAAAGAACTGACCCCAAAAATTATACACCAACATCCCCAACATCGGTTTGCTGTAGAATCGTTGAAAATATTCTGAGTTCGAATACTACAAATTTTTCTGAGACCGAGGAGCTTATGTCCACGAATCAGCATGGTTTTGGAAATCATAGCTCTTGGCGAAATTCAGTCTGCCCTTTCCTCACGTGATATACTGCGAACCATGGATGAACGGCAACAGGCAGATAACATATTTCTATACATCCGGAAAGCGTTCGCCACTTTTCCTCACTGCAGGCTGCTAAAGAAGGTATGAGCGTATGAAAGACATTCTCAGATATGTGCGTGGCTGGAAGACTTCTTAAGTTATAGCACCCAGTACGTTGTCCACGACGGCGGGTGGTCATCAGAGACAGTGGTGACGTCAAGAGTGCCCCAGGGAAGTGTGATAGGACCACTATTATTCTATTGGCGGACAGTGTGGCCAACAATATGAGGTTGTAAGCTGATGATGCTCATGCTGTGATATACGGTAACGTCTCGGCTCTAGGACGACACAGATGACTTGGCCAAAATTGTTCGGTTACAGCGTTAGTAGTGTCCTACTTGACACCGAGCGAGGTGGCGCAGTGGTTAGCACACTGGACTCGCATTCGGGAGGACGACGGTTCAATCCCGTCTCCGGCCACCCTGATTTAGGTATTCCGTGATTTCCCTAAATCGCTTCAGGCAAATGCCGGGATGGTTCCTTTGAAAGGGCACGGCCGATTTCCTTCCACATCCTTCCCTCACCCGAGCTTGCGCTCCGTCTCTAATGACCTCGTTGTCGACGGGACGTTAAACACTAATCTCCTCCTCCTCCTACTTGAGAGTGCCACGTCGTTTAAATATCTGGACATAACGTTACAAAGCTATATGAAATGAAAAGAGCATGTGAGGAGCGGGGTAGGAAAGGGAAATGGTCGACTTCGGTTTATTGGGAGAATTCTAGAAAAGTGTCGTTCATCTTAAAGGATACCGCATACAGGAAGCTATGCGACGTATTTTTGAGCACAGCTCGAGTGTTTGTGATCCTTACCAGGACGGCGTAAAGGAAGACATTGAAGCATTTCAGAAGGGGGCTGCCAAATTTGTTACTCGTAGGTTCAAAAATAACATGAGTGTTACGGAGATAGGAACTCAGCTGGGAATTCATGGGACGTTCTTATTGAGGAATGCTATCGAGAAAATTTAGAGAACCGGCATTTGAAGCAGGCTGCAGAACGATCTTGTTGTCACCAACGTACATTGCCAGTAAGGACCACGAAGATAAGATACGATAAATTATGGCTCTCGCGGAAGCATATAGATACTCGTTTTTCCCTGCTTCTATTAGCGAGTGGAACAGGAAAGGAACTGAATGTAGTAGTGGTATGGCGTACCCTCCACCGCTCGCCGTAAGGTTGATTGTGAAGTATCGACGTAGATGTAGATCTAGATGAAACGATTGATGTGCAAAATGATCCGTTAACGTTTGATATCTTAATATAACAAATTCACAAAACCGACAGCAAACTATTTATACATAAATTACACAGGCTGGATTAAACGTTTTCTATTAAATAATTTTTTTATTAGAAAAAACTTTGTTTGTTTCGACCGCAATTTTCAGTATACAACTAATGCACAATGGCAAGTTTCAGTTGTTTTCTGCAACCATCTTCAGATCGTTGGAATCGTAAAAAAGCGATGAAAGTGCATTGAGAAACATCATCATAAACTGTAATCATACAGTGAAACGCATTCTTGTTATGGGTGAATTATGACAGTGTGTAGTTAAAAACTTCACCAAGAGCGAGCCAGGTTTTAAACTATAATCTTGCGAGATGACTCTAATAAGAAAGAAAAATTGCCAGTTGTACTCATAAAACTTGCACGACATGCATGCGACATGTTTTACACTACCGTACAACCGCAAATCACGGGCGTGTGATGCAAGTTTTACTAGTGCAACTGGCAATTTTCCTTAATTATAACCGTCATATTGCGCGATTGTGGTTTACGGCTTGGCACGCTAATGACGAAGTTCTTAACTACACTCTATCATTGTCCTGTTGAACCATAATACGAATGCGCTTCATCGCATGACTACAGTTAATGATGATGTTTCTCAATGCATGTTCGGCCCTTTTATACGATTTGAACGATCTAAAGATGGTTGCAGGAAACAACCGAAACTAGTTGTCATGCATTAATTGTAAATTGAAAACCGCCGTCTAGGCATAACTTTTTGATTTTAGATTAAAACTTTTTTACTTAATAAATTACATAGAGACCGTCGTCTCGTCCCTGACAAAGTCAGACTTCACTATTAAACATTTTCATCACTACGGTTAGCAGCTGCCTTCACTCCTTAGTGGAATCAGCAGCTTATAAGCCACCAGTCTCAGACGGTGGTTCTTCACCACCAAACTGAGTGCAATATGCAAATGATTAATTTTACTAACCTGGAGAACAGACGTTACTAGAATCGGGCCACGATGGGAAAATTACGGTCTCCTTTCTCAGCATCGACGCAGAGTCAGCATTTTTGCTTTAAGGAGTGGCAAATTGCCCCTCATGTAGCCATCCCATTACAACCAGGGAAAGAATATGTGTACTCCTAAACTCTGTGTTGCTACTCTTATGAAAATGATCCGATATCTTCCTAAATGTCTGCGAATGACGTAAATGAGGCGGGACTGGTAACTGGAAGACTGCATAAAAACCACATCCACACTGACCGCCAGTCTGAGCCTCGACATTAATACATCGGGCGGATTCGATTTGTGGCCGGTGCACCTCCAAGTGCTGAAAGCGACGTTTTAAAACGCACGACAATCGGGCAGGGTCGAGACAGGGAAATAATACATATTTACAACTACCTCTGAAACCTATGCACCTTAAACATATAAGGCACATTTACACCGAAGCGCCAAAGAAACTTGTATAGGCATGCGTATTCAAATACAAATATATGTAAACAGGCAAAATGAGGCGCTGCGGTCTGCAAAATCTACATAAGGCAAGTGTCTGGCGCAGTTGTAGATCGGTAACTGCTGCTACAATGGAAGGTTATTAAGATTTAAATGACTTTGAACGTGGTGTTATAGTCGACGCACGAACGATAGGACACCGCATCTCCGAGGTAACGAAGAAGTTAGGATTTTCCCGTACGCCAATGTCACGAGTGTACCGTGAATATCAGGAACGAGGTAAAACATCAAATCTCCGACATCGCTGCGGCCGGAGAAAGCTCCTGCAAGAACGGAGACCAACGACGACTGAAGAGAATCGTTCAGCGTGACAGAAGTGCAACCCTTTCGCATATTGCCCCTGATTATAATGCTGAGCCATCAACTAGTACCAGCATGCGAACCATTCAACGAGACACTGTCGATGTGGGCTTTCGGAGGGGAAGGCCCCTCGTGTACCCTTGAAGACTGCACGACACAAACCTTTACGCCTCGCCTGGGCCCGTCAACACCATTGGACTTTCGGTAACTGGAAACATGTTGCCTGGCCGTCGAGTCTCGTTTCAAGTTGTATCGAACGGATAGACGTGTACCGATATGGAGACAACCTCATGCATCCAAGAAGCCTGCATGTCAGCAGTGGACTGTTCAAGCTGATGGAGGCTGTGTAATGATGTGGAACATGTGCGGCTGGAGTGATATGGGAGCTCTGGTATGTCTAGATACTGCTCTGACAGGTGACACGTCCTTAAGCATCCTGTCTGATCACCTGCATCCATTCGTGACTATTTTGGGTTTTGACGGAGTAGGCAGTTCCATCACGGCAATGTGGCACCCATCCAGAACTGCTACAGAGTGGCCCAGGAACACTCTTCTGAGTTTAAACACATCAGTTGCCACAAAGCTCCCAAGGCATGAACGTTATTGAGCATATCTGGGATGCCTTGCAACGTGCTGTTCAGAAGAGTTCTCCACCACTTCGTACTCTTACGGATTTATGGACAGCCCTGCAGGATTCATGGTGTCAATTCCCTCCAGCACTACTACTTCAGACATCAGTCGAGTCCATGGCAAGTTGTGTTGCGGCATTTCTGCGTGCTCGCGGGGGCCCTACAAGGTATTGGGCAATTGTACTAGTTTCTTTGGCTCTTCAGTGTATGATACGTTAATTTTTAGTGAAACAATACTTCATAGTCGGGGATGAAACATAGACACGCTAGTGACCTGGTTCAGAATGACGTCTTCGTAAAAAAAGTGTTCAGCACAAATTAATTTTCAAAAATGAGGTGTGGTAAACATCTAATATACAATCGTAGTAACAGCGATAAGATTTCTCCATGAACTGAGAGGCTGCAAGGGGGTGTATCAGCGCTCAGTAGGAAAGCCTATGAATATAGCCTCTAGTTAAGTACAAAAAATACTTTAAAGTTGCCTATGTACTTTTCTACACAGCATACAATGGTAACAAGAGATCGTAATTAATGCGATTTGATGCCGACTGCAAGTTCTATTTTAAGCCAAAACTAGCAGAAGGAAATACCGTCAGGCGCAAACAAATCTCCGGACCACACTCACAGGGTAAACGAATGGTAATATCCGAACGCGAACAAAGTAATACGTCACAAAACGTCGTTGGTCTGGATCTAGTTCTCACAGGTTAACGCACTAGGTAGTATTCGAACGCGAACTAAATTACATGTCACAAAACATCAATGGTCAGAACCCAGTTCAATTGTGTGTGAATTTCTATGGGACCAGACTGCTGAGGTCATCGGGCCCTAGACTTACATCTACTTAAACTAACTTAAGCCAAGGACAACACATACACACACCCATGCCCGAGGGAGGACTCGAACCTCCAACGCGAGGGACGCGCAATCCATGACATGACGCCTCAAACAGCGCGGCCACTCCGCGCGGCTCACAACCCAGTTTCATGCAAACAGTAGTCTGTTTTCATAGTAGCTTCACCGCAGTCCGAAGTTCAAATCTTGACAAGACGAGACAGCGAATTACACAGCCCACAGTTAAGAAGCAGGTAAATGACACAAAAACAAAACTTACTTCTTGCATTCAGTAAATCGCTGAATGAAATGAATCTCTCCTCATACATGTTCCCTCCTGCTGATTTACGTACTGTAGACCAGCAGATAAAAAGTACCAACGCAACAAATACTCAAGGTTATCAAGGACGCTACAGATCGCGCTGCTCTTCCATTAAAGGGCAGTCGGTGTTTTCATACTCGTGGTATTTGCAGAACTGCGTTCTACGTAAGGCGAACCTCCTCATTCTGAGGAAAATCCAAGGCCACCTGCCCTGCTGCTCCGACAACCTCATCGACTTCACCGCGGACGGCACTACTTGCATCAACCCCGAGGATAAAAATACATCTGTTGAAGTAATGTGTCGCGCAGCGGAACAGAGTTGTTATGATTTTCAGTCACAAGACTGGTATGCTGCAGTTCTCCATGAGAGTTCATCCTATTGAAGCTTCTTCATCTCCACGTAACTTTGCAACCCTGATCCATTTGGAAGTGCTTTGTGTAGTGAAGTCTCCCTCCGTAGCCATTACGAAACCGACAATTCATCATCATCTCCTTGTCCTCTTCCTCCTCCTTCTTCTTCTTCTTTGACTTCTCTCGCTTGAAGTTAGTCGTCTCCTTCTCTCAAAAGTCTCGATTACACCAATAGAAAACTGTTAACCCCTTTTGAAAACAATGGTTCAAATGGCTCTAAGCACTATGGGACTCAACATCTGAGGTCATCATTCCCCTAGAACTTAGAACTACTTAAATCTAGCTAACCTAAGGACATCACACACATCCATGCCTGTTCGAACCTGCGACCGTAGCGGTCGACAAAGCACCTAAAACCGATCGGCCACACCGGCTGGCCAACCCCTTTTCATCCTTTGCTTGAGCAATATGCAGGATGCCCCACGAGGAATGGTCGGTTTTCAGGTATATTATAAGAAAGATCATACGAAGCAAAACTGTCCAGTAAACATGGCACTAAAATGCAAACCTTAAGAGCTCTGAGCATTTGTTCATTGTATGTCCTTTGGAACACATCTCTTCCATTGAACAAGTGCTCATAACTTTTAAGGTAAGCATTTTAAGATGCTATGTTTCCTAATTTTTTTGCTTCAGATGATCGTTCCTGTCATATCCCTGAATATCGGTCACTTCTCCTGGGACCAACTGTATAATCCCACAACAAAGATGACCGCCGCCTTTTACGAGTAGTATTCTCAGGGCCCTCTTTCCCACAGGGTGGTGGTGGTGGTTAGTGTTTAACATCCCGTCGAAAACGAGGTCATTAGAGACGGAGCGCAAGCACGGGTTAGGGAAGGATTGGGAAGCAAATCGGCCGTGCCCTTTCAAAGGAACCATCCCGGCATTTGCCTGAAACAATTTAGGGAAATCACGTAAAAGCTAAATCAGATGGCTGGAGACGGGATTGAACCGTCGTCTTTCCCACAGGGCTCTCTGGGCAAGTGTCCATGGCCCCGCGATCGATAGGGGCCCCCTAGTTCCTGCCAGATCACCAAACGATAACCGATATGTGTTACCGAAAAATGAATATATTCAAAAAAGTCGAACGATGATGACCGACTACAATATCTACTTGCTTACTAGCTTCGCACAGTGCTCAGTTCTGCACGGAGCGAATAGCGACGTAAAATTAAAGATGACCGACCGACTTAAATAAATCAACTCCTAAATCGGGAAATCCCCTGCATTTGTCTGCCGTGGTGTGACGTTTGTTTTGTGTGTAGTTGTTGCTGACTGTGCTCTGAGGTATTCTTTGATTAAACCGTCGTTTGCCTGTTTTGTATTGTGTAGCGGATATTTTCGGTGTAAACATAAATACTGAAGTACAATATAAAATGTCGAAATGGCCATATCCTAGTAGATCTGCAAAAAGTAAAAAAAAGGGCTGTATTACAGAAAGAAGTAATTGAAAAGTTAACAAAATTTACAGCGTATTCTACTGCTACTTCTGGATCAACTTGTGTAAGTAGCAATCAGATAATAAATCTTCCACGTGAGTAGTCGTGTCGATCACAAATTGTGGGAATTCCTGCATGTTCATGTTCTACAAGTGGCTTGGTTCAAATGGCTCTGAGCACTATGGGACTTAACATCTATGGTCATCAGTCCCCTAGAACTTACAACTACTTAAACCTAACTAACCTAAGGACATCACACAACACCCAGTCATCACGAGGCAGAGAAAATCCCTGACTCCGCCGGGAATCGAACCCGCGAACCCGGACGTGGGAAGCGAGAACGCTACCCCACGACCACGAGCTGCGGGCATGTTCTACACAAGTTTCAGATTTCTACCAATTTAGGAAAGGAAGTTGAATCAGAAAGCGACCATCCCTATGACCAAATCATCGGTCACTTCTACATCTACATATCTGCATACATCCTCCGCTAGCCACCAGGCGATGTGTGGCGGAGGGCAGTATTCGCGCCAAAGTCATACTCCCCCCATCCCCCTCTGTTTCGCTCGCGTATCGCGCGTGGCATAAACCTCAGTACGAGCTCTAATTCCCCTTATCTTTGAATGGTGATCATTGGGCGATATGAAAGTTGGTGGTAATAATATATGCTCTACATCCTCGGCGAAGAACGGATATTGGAATTTAGTGAGCAGCCCCTTCCGTTTAGCGCGTCGTCTATATGCAAGTATGTCCCACTTCAAACGTTCTATGAGATTTGTAACGCTCTTGCGATGGCTAAACGTACCAGTCACGAATCTTGCCACTCTTCTTAGGACCTCCTCAGTCTCTTGAATCAGACCCAACTGGTAATGGTCCCATACAGACGAAAAATACTCTAAGACTGGACGAACTAAACTATAGCAACCAGTAACCTTTGTTGAAGGACTGCATCTCTTCATAATTCTACCAATAAACCACAATCTACAGTTCGCCTTACCCGTTACTTGTGCCGTCTGATCGTTCCATTTGAGAGCATTCCGAATAGTCACACCCAAATACTTGACGGATGGTACCGCTTCCAAATACTGGGCATTTATTTTGTACTCGTAAATTAATGAGGATTTTCGCTTTGTTAGGTTACACTTACTAAAATTAAGAGACAACTTCCAGTTATTACACCACGCATTTATTTTCTGCAAATCCTCATTGATTTTTTCACAACTTTCCTGTGATACAACATCCCTGTAGACTACAGCATCATCGGCAAACAGTCTAATGCCAATGTCAATACCATCAAACAGATCATTTATGTAAATCGTAAAAAGCAGCGGACCTATTACGCTGCCATGGGGCACACCTGCTCTTACGCTTGTTTCTGTTGAAGTCTCCAATTCAGGACGACATACTGCTCTCTGTCTGTTAGAAAACTTTCTATTCAACAGCATATGTCATCGGATAGACCGTAAGCGGGCAGTTTTCGGAGCAAGCAACAGTGCGGAGCTGTGTCGAACTTCACCAGCGTCAACACCGACGAAAGGTGCAATTGAACAACAGCTTTTCAACCCAGAATAAATATCACACGATCTCGCTGGTTATTTTGAAGAAAATTTTACAGAAAGAAATCGCGAAATTTTGATCCTTAAGGGATCTCTACGTTTTCAAAATAAAGATTCTAACTTTTTCGAGGCATCCAGAACGCGCAAAGATGGTAATAAATCAGTAACTAGGTATTTCAACAAAGCATTACTTATTCGCTAATTAAACAAACAATGAAAGCGTAGAAACGAAATGGTTTTTGTACTCGCCTTCCAAAACCTCTCTTCTGCTTTTCATGCTGCTTATTTAACCCTTCTGATGTAAATCTATGCTCTCCGAGTGGATGTAATGATTAGAAGCTCATTAATCACATAATCTTAACACATGAAAATAGCCCAGAACATAGGCAATCTATGCTGACTTATCTGGCACGAAGCGGTTGGTAAAATAGTTACACACTTATTATCTCGACATAAGAAAGTGGATTACTGGAGAAATGTACTGAAACAGATTGTAGCTGTTGTAGAACTGTTGGCACCGAGAAGGCTTGCATTTTGCGTTGACAATGAAATCGTAGGATCTCCAAACACATTCAAGATACGTGGAATTATTGAGTGAATTCAATCCATTTCTTGCCGATCACTAACAAATATTTGAGAATCCAGGTAAAGGCAATATTTATTATTTATCAGCAAATATCTGTAACGAATTTATTGACGTAATGGGAAAACAGGTCCTAAAAAGCTTATAAATAAAGTTGAATTAGCAAAATATTTTTCATTTGGCGTTGACAGTATGCCCAATCTGTCTCATGCTGAACAGATAACTTTTATAACTCCATACGCCAAAGACCGTCTTCCCTTTGAAAGGTTCCTGAAATTTATACCTATTAAAGGCCATACATCTGAGTATTTAGCGTAAACCAATTTGAATTTTTTTGAGAATCGTGACAGTCCCATAAAATATTGCAGAGGGCAAAGCTACGACAGTTCTTCAAATACACTCATGGAAATTGAAATAAGAACACCTTGAATTCATTTTCCCAGGAAGGGGAAACTTTATTGACACATTCCTGGGGTCAGATACATCACATGATCACACTGACAGAACCACAAGCACATAGACACAGGCAACAGAGCATGCACAATGTCGGCACTAGTACAGTGTATATCCACCTTTCGCAGCAATGCAGGCTGCTATTCTCCCATGGAGACGATCGTAGAGATGCTGGATGTAGTCCTGTGGAACGGCTTGCCATGCCATTTCCACCTGGCGCCTCAGTTGGACCAGCGTTCGTGCTGGACGTGCAGACCGCGTGAGACGACGCTTCATCCAGTCCCAAACATGCTCAATGGGGGACAGATCCGGAGATCTTGCTGGCCAGGGTAGTTGACTTACACCTTCTAGAGCACGTTGGGTGGCACGGGATACATGCGGACGTGCATTGTCCTGTTGGAACAGCAAGTTCCCTTGCCGGTCTAGGAATGGTAGAACGATGGGTTCGATGACGGTTAGGATGTACCGTGCACTATTCAGTGTCCCCTCGACGATCACCAGTGGTGTACGGCCAGTGTAGGAGATCGCTCCCCACACCATGATGCCGGGTGTTGGCCCTGTGTGCCTCGGTCGTATGCAGTCCTGATTGTGGCGCTCACCTGCACGGCGCCAAACACGCATACGACCATCATTGGCACCAAGGCAGAAGCGACTCTCATCGCTGAAGACGACACGTCTCCATTCGTCCCTCCATTCACGCCTGTCGCGACACCACTGGAGGCGGGCTGCACGATGTTGGTGCGTGAGCGGAAGACGGCCTAACGGTGTGCGGGACCGTAGCCCAGCTTCATGGAGACGGTTGCGAATGGTCCTCGCCGATACCCCAGGAGCAACAGTGTCCCTAATTTGCTGGGAAGTGGCGGTGCGGTCCCCTACGGCACTGCGTAGGATCCTACGGTCTTGGCGTGCTTCCGTGCGTCGCTGCGGTCCGGTCCCAGGTCGACGGGCACGTGCACCTTCCGCCGACCACTGGCGACAACATCGATGTACTGTGGAGACCTCACGCCCCACGTGTTGAGCAATTCGGCGGTACGGCCACCCGGCCTCCCGCATGCCCACTATACGCCCTCGCTCAAAGTCCGTCAACTGCACATACGGTTCACGTCCACGCTGTCGCGGCATGCTACCAGTGTTAAAGACTGCGATGGAGCTCCGTATGCCACGGCAAACTGGCTGACACTGACGGCGGCGGTGCACAAATGCTGCGCAGCTAGCGCCATTCGACGGCCAACACCGCGGTTCCTGGTGTGTCCGCTGTGCCGTGCGTGTGATCATTGCTTGTACAGCCCTCTCGCAGTGTCCGGAGCAAGTATGGTGGTCTGACACACCGGTGTCAATATGTTGTTTTTTCCATTTCCAGTAGTGTATGTCGGGGAAGTATACTGGTCTGCAAGTAAGAATCTAGGAGAAATGTGAATTTGCTCTCTTTATGCGGTGTGCGGCAAATTCAGTAAACTTAGTAGTGTTCAAGCTGTTGGTTGTGTATCAGAGGCAAAAAAGTTTTTTGAAACGGTGCAGAAAGTGTACAATTTCATGTCGAGCTATACTCACTGGCGGAATATATTGACAGAATATTTACGTTCAAAAAAGCTGTTAAAAGTCTTTCACAAACCGGATGGTTAACCTGAGGTGCTGCGGTAAGCGCCTTGCATGAATGTCATAAACAAATTTTAGAAATTTGGATGTCAATCCTAGAAGATGTAGAACAGGGGAAATCTATAATCTACTATACGAACAGTAATTTGGAGCTCTATATTGGAAATAACAGACAAAATAACTAATTTTATTCAGAAAGAAACGTTAACACTGCACGTTGCAGTCCATTTGTTAACATCACATGAAGATTTTATTTTTAACCTCAGGGATATATAGGATGACTTTCAATCATCCCGAAATATGGTTACAAGGACCTATCTCAAAGAACAAAACGTAGAAGATCACGCCAGAGTTTTTGATGGCTCTGCATAGTCAGTCCATCTGAATGGAAAACAGAAATTCAAAGTAGATACCTTTCTTCCCATAACTGACGCCCTGAGCGTTCATCCACAACAGCAATTAAAACAGTAGTCGGTTTCGGATTGTTTTTTCACTTGAAAACTTTGAATTCCGGAGATCTGAGACTAAGTTGCAAAGAATTTGCTGAAATTTAATATGAAGATGTTAACGAGCAAGAGTTGGAAACGGAATGTCTGCATTTATCATAATACTCAAAAATTTTTCACAGTCAAAATAGCAAACTAACCGTTTATTGGAAATATATCACCTTTTGAAAGAAAACAAAATAGAAGACACATTTTCAAATGTAGAAATAGCAATGTTAATTGAAAAGAATAAAAAATGAATTAAGAAATACAATGCTTCCAGAGAGATTACCCAGTTTATCGCTGATGTCCATACAATATGATATGCTCAAAAATATAGATTTTGAAGAAGTAATTAACGACTTGGCCCATCTCAGATCTAGAAGGATACCAAATCAATCAACATAGATTTTTAAGCATTAACCTGTGAAAGCTGTAGAGTTACTTTTGTTGATTATATTACATCATCTATTTATTTAATGTGACTGTAAAGAAATAAAAATATATTTAGAATCTCGCTTATCTACTTTATTTGTCTATTCTAACAAATTAGTACCCTGTCAAGGTAGTAGGGGCAAAAATGTTCAAATGTGTGTGAAATCCTATGGGACTTAACTGCTAAGGTCATCAGTCCCTAAGGCTACACACTACTTAACCTACATTATCCTAAGGACAAACACCCATTCCAGAGGGAGGACTCGAACCTCCGCCGTGACTAGCAGTCCATGACGGCAGCGCCCTTAGACTGCTCGGCTAATCCTGCGCGGCGTCATAGGGGCCCCATTACCTTAATGTGCCCAGGGCCTCCTATGGGTTGCCACATTAACAGCTGCCTAGACCACCTGTCATTCCTCATTCTTATAACATGCCCAAACCGCTGCAGACTATAACTGTGTGTACTGTTCGTTATGGACTGTTTCACTTAAATTTTTTCCCATATATTAGATGCTTTGGTTTTAGCTGCACAGGTGACCTGAAGGCATCTTCTATCAAATCTTATTTAACTGTCCTGATATTTCCCCTTCTTTTCTTCGCAACTGAGTACATTGTCTACATAATAAGTAACTGTATTATCGACGATCAGACTACCCTTGTTTTAGTCTCTTGACTAATTTTACTTTTCCAAATCAGCCCATATAGCGGCTTCGTAGGTTCGACGGTTCCTTGACGTGAAAGGATGCTTCCAGTGATCCCCTCTCTCCTTTAGTCACGTTGTGCCACAAACTTCTTTTCTCCCTATTTCGATTCATTGCCCGTCCACTGGATGGAAGGCACGTAATTTGTTTTATCAGAGGAAGAAACTATAGTTGTAACTTGTGATATAGAACAAGTTTCCAAGCTGTGACAAAGGGTAACTTACGTTACAACGACATGACCTGCCGGTAACAGAAAAACAGGACTAGTAAGTTTTTCACAGACAAAGAAAGCCATTTTACGATCCATTCTAGAGTGCATATGGGATCGCTAAAAGCTCCCATGGGCTTATGTTCAGTTAGTGAACTTGCTCATTTGTTTGCGAGCCAGGTCTTCTTCACGAGAATATCTTTAGGCGTTCGGGCGACATGAATTTTCATTCCGGCGAGAAAGGAGCGCCGAGGAAAACGTCAGGGGCTTGTTGAGCAGGTTGCAGAATTTACGAGGCTGCCCCTAGTTAGTGGGCCGGGCCGGGTCGCGACGTACGTGACCGCCCTGGCGATCAGAGCTTCGGCGCTGCCCCTCTGGATCCTCCAGGGAATTCCGCGCCGTCGTTTGGAGTTCAGGGTCGCGCAGAGTGTTGCCCACCATGTTGCTTCGTCCCTGTGACATCTGTTGCGGTTCCTTCCTCCTGGACGATTTTCCTCGGTTGCCACTCTGTCGTAGGGGATGAAATAAAAACACGATAGTCGATAAATACACAATGGCCCCCTTTTTACAGCCTTTCAAATATATATTTAGTAAAACGTCCATTTGGTGCTTCAGATTTTATTTCTCTCCTACACATGTGCGAAGTTTCGAACGATTCCGGCAGATGACAGACCCATAGTAGACCACCATGAACTGTGTTTGAATTGTTGCTTGCGGAAAAACAAAGCGTGCTGAGCAAACGTAAACGTTACAGCACATTGTATGAAAACGATGCAGTGAATGTGAGTACTGTTCAGCAATGGGCAAAGAGACTTAAACCGCCAGGATGTGCAGAAACTGAGCTCCATGGTCGGCCACGTTAGAGACATTCTTTCACAGCCGCTGCACCGGATACGGTGAGTCTTGCGGAAGTTATAATTCCACAGTTGACACGGATACATGCTACATAAGGTCTTTGAGAGACCTTCCAACCATATTCTGCACTTATAATAAAGCTCGCATCTTGGCTGCAGGTATTTATTGTATTTATTTAACGCGTAAGCGTTTCAGCAATAAGCTATTTTTAGAGAAACTAAATTAAAAAATAAAGCATGCACTGAGAAACACCAGTTGTATGTAATATGGGCACACCAAAATTTCTACTTACAGAAATTCTATTGAATCAATGTAGAGCGCCAATTATATAAAGCAAAACTGCCAACAGGACCACTGGCGACCACGGAACAGTAAGGAAAATAGCTCTACCACATGGTGCTAAAATACATGCATATATAAATACGTATGTACATACACATTCGTGGCATTGCCTTGCAGTGAATACATATTTTCTTACATTTAATGATACAAAAATAAGAAGAGTACATTTTATGAGTAGAGGCATATCAAACCAGTCTTCAAGCGTGTGAATTCAGTCTTCAGGCGTATCAGATCAGCCTTAGGACTGAAGACCACGACAAAACAAAAACATGATAGTGTATATTAATATACTAAATGTTAATATTTTCAGTATTCCCTGATCACTGTTCATAGAGGAGAAAACAGTTACAAGTTTATTTAATGCGTCAGAATTAATTTGAGGCAACAAGGTTTGTTTGTTACTCACATAATTTCTTGGGATTTTACTTTTCACGGACAACGGTTTACCGACACCTTCAAGCGACGAAATGTCTATTTGTGATTCTTGAGTGGAACGCACTATCAAAAATCTTTTGAAACGCCAAGAGATTGAAACTGCACTCAAATCTTGGCATTACCACTTGCAAAGCCGTTTATGAAGTACACATGACGATCAATGTACCAACACAGCGCTATAGAGAAAATGTTATGCAGAAATATTTGTGACGTATGACGGGAAAAACATGAAAGCTAACGAACCTATATAATATATGCAAAGGTAACTGACATACCCTAATACGATTCATTATTATTCAATTCATGCTGTTAAATCACCAATTTCTTCAGAAGTATGGCAAAAATGCGGAAACAAGCTACGTAATTGGAAGGCTGCGGTGCTTTGATGCTTGGAAGGCATTTCCCATACCGGGCGGCCTTCATCTACAGGCTTCTGAGGCCTGTAATCTCATCCACCCTTTCGGACCATTAACGAAGCAAATGACTCCATTAGGCCTTTACTGAGCCAAGCTGTAGCAGCTATGGAAGTTACATGTAAATTTCATTAACTCGGCGTTGAGGGTAGTCTATTAAATCCGCTTACGTGGTCCTTGCTTCCAAGAATTTTGTGGTTGAGTGGTTAGAGGTTTAATTTCTTCACATTTTTAAAAAAAAGAAAGGTGCAGTGAAATTTTCTTTCAATGCAACGCTACGTTTTTCTATCAGTCACTTCAAGGATTTTATATTTATGACATTACTATTGTTCTTCAAATTTCCAGTAGCTTTTTGCCAACGCACCTTACATAAATCACTTCCGTTAATTGGATGATGTCATTCCCCTAGGAACATATTTCATTATTGTTCCGAAATTATTTAGATGCATCACCTTTCCATCAGTGGAATGTGATAGAAAAATAATTGATATTAAATAGCCAACCTAATGAAGCTAATCTCTAATTGGCTAACGTCACCAAGTTTCAGAACAGATTTAAGCATTCAAAAACAATCCCTGAAACGAACACATATAATTTAGGAGGTGGTTGGTAATTAATTAGATGAGGCTAGGAAATGAAGGCACACAATCACTCGATGATCAGTACACAGGAAAACTATTTGAACTTACGTGAAATCTCATTAACCACAGTGCAGAAGTATATCCCCCCTGCACCGAGCGAGGTGGCGCAGTGGCTAGCACACTGGACTCGCATTCGGGAGGACGACGGTTCAAGACCGCGTGCAGCCATCCTGATTCAGGTTTTCCTTGATTTCCCAAAATCGCTCCAGGCAAATGCTGGGGTGGTTTCTTCGAAAGGGCAAGGCCGACTTCCTTCCCCGTCCTTCCCTAATCCGATGAGACCGATGACCTCGCTGTTTGCTTTCCTCCCCCAAACAACCCAACCCAATATGCCCCCCCCCCCCCCCCCTAGTTTTCCCGGGAAAACTTAAAAATTTCAGTGATAATCCAAAGGTCTCTAACTCTAAGATAAATATTTTGTGTGTGTCACACTACTTCTATAGTTTGCAGAGATTCCTAGTAGATTTGAGCGTTTATTTTTGACGTGTTTCTTCTTGCGTATCCTTTCGTAAATAGTTTTTTGTGTCTATTGTTTTATGACCTTGTTTTTCGTTTTTAACTTTCCCCTTTCTTTTTTATGTAATATAAAGTTACTCTTCTCAAAAGCACGAGATTACTGTACTACGGTACGTTATGACGTGAGTTAAGCTAAACGATATAAAATTCATGTTTTGGTGTTGAAGAGCATCCACAGAAGGAAGTAGTAATAGGAGTGGTTAATACTCGCACATTTTTCCATTGTCCTGTGTTACCCGAGATCCTCTACTTTCTTAATGTTCGTCATGATCCCTTGCTGCAATGATGATGGATTTGTTAATCTTAGTTACGTAGTGGGACAGTAACGAGAGACAGTTGCTTCACATTAGTATTTATATTTAGCACTTTCCCCAATTTCTTTGGGAAATTATTTACCCCAATGGTGCATTCCTATTTACTATAAGGGGCGATTAGAAAGTTTCCGTTTGAAGACCGTACAGTTCAGAATCGGTATCCCAATAAGGTAAAATCGCCGTGAGTACTGACGCAATCGTCCCATCAAAAAATCCGGTTGAAGGTACTCGTCTGACAGATAATCGTGTTATGCTACGTGAAGAAGTCAGTAACTGCCTGCTGCACGTCCTCGTGGGATGGAAACCTACAACACTTCAAGGCTTTTTTCAAGGGACTGAAGTCATGATACTCGCATATGTTGGTGGTCGTAGAATCATTCTGCAGTCCATAGAAAATTACGGTTCCCTAAACCTTCACAATAGTGTTTCGCCAAAAGAAATTCCTCCCTACAGGTATTTCCAGGGCGGGACTTGGAGGCCCTTTCCAAATCGGTGATTTTCAACAGACGGGCAGCTCCACACTCGTTCTTAATTTTGTGATACAAGTAAACAGGTGTTCGTCTTTCGGCAGCCAAGAGAATAATAGCAGCATTTAGGTCCTGTTAGAACACATTTGGTATAGCTTCACCATAGTTTATGATTCCGCGTTAACTGCACACAGGTCGGAAAGACACTAATGGCAGTCTAATAGCTTGCTTTTTTTCTTTTTTTTGTCTTTGCCCCATCTGGGGAGGACTGTCAGCAGCATAAGCGCTGCTCTTCAGCAGAAATATATTAATTACACAATAGAAGACATTTAAAATAACACAAAGGGGGTACGTTGTGGAAAAGAACAGAGAGAAATGGGACGATCCCTTGTTTACATGTTGGTGCTTATATCTCCGCATATGAATCGTGTTAGGTTGCATATACGGTGCAGCGGCGCCCTCAAAAGGAAAATTTTTGATCCTCCATCATAATTCATCCATAATTTCATAAGAGCCTACGTATTCATTAGCGTAAACAGTTCTGAACCTCTTCAGGAGCGATGCTCGACCAGAGGAGATAGTATTCCTGAATGTACCAGCCTGCAGTGATTTCTGTTAAGAAACTCAAAGATGGAACTTGCAACCGTACCTGACATTTAGGTGTTCTCATCGAAAGATTAGAATAAAGGTCTCTACACCAAATGCTAATCGAGCGGACAATAGCACATTGTAGAGTGTTTCTTAGGAGCGAAACTGCTTTTTTCTTGAGCTTAGCTGCGTTACATAGTTGACGCAAGGTTTAATGGTACCATTATTGAGATACTGAGTCAATAGAGGCTACTTCATTGCCAAACAGTACAAGGAAACAGATGGAGAGAAGGTAATGGTGTTTAGTGCATCTGCAAGAAGTGCTATACATAATGTCTGCAGTAAAGTTCGTAGTCAGATACTGCCAAAAGATCTATCCAAATATTCAAGGGACCTTGGGTCGTATATAAAGTCACTGAAGGTATCCAAACTTTCCATTCATTCACTCGTGGTACTGTTCTGTAACGAAAGTGAAGACAGCGGACAGAAACCGAAAACACTAAATTCCACTTTGAAAATTTGTTATTTTTTATTGTTATTTTTACACCAATGTTCGGGTATCTCCCACGCTCGGATATGAGAGATACTGAAATAAGCAACCTCGGTATTGACAAAAGAAATGCAAATATAAGTAGGGATGGTGAGCTGATTTGTAGAAAGTGTAGTGCATATGTGGAGGCTTCACATCACATGTGAGACTATAGTATAACTAATTTTAGTGATTCTACGGTTATTTGTTCCAGTGTTTAGAGTCCTTATGTACTAGGCGTAAGAACAGAACTCACAGAACTGCTAGAATTGTAACAACTGAGTATAAACCGTACCAAATGTTGAGGAGTGTAAGCGGATATCTTTTAGTGTAAGGTGAAGTCTTCTTGCGGAATCGTCCTATATAAAGCTACGGAACTGGAATCCGACAAGACTTTCCGAAAATCCTGTTGTCACCTCCCTGTATAGAGTGTTTCAGGAGGAATAGTAGATACTTTAGAAGGGGCTTGTAGGGACTGATTCCAATAAAATCTAAATATGAAATGTATCCAACATTTTTAGGTTTCATGTACAGAGCTGTTAAAATGAAACCCAAACAAATAAGCACAGATGGCTGTGGACTCTGACCACAATCTATTGGTTATGAACTGTAGATTAAAACTGAAGACACTGCAAAAAGGTGGGATTTTAAGGAGATGGGACCTGGATAAACTGAAAGAACTAGAGGCTGTACAGAGTTTCAAGGAGAGCGTAAGGGAACAATTGACAGGAATGGGGGAAAGAAATGCAGTAGAAGACGAATGGGTAGCTCTGAGGGATGAAGTAGTGAAGGCAGTAGAGGATCAAGTAGGTAAAAAGACGAGGGTTAGTAGAAATCCTTGGGTAACAGAAGAAATATTGAATTTAATTAATGAAATGTGTCGAATTCATCAGCAGATTGAATGGCATAGTGGTCCAGCCGGAGGACATATTGGTCAGCTTCCATGTGGTATCGCTGTTTACCATGGTTCCACTTAATGATGTATTGGAACAGCTGGATCGAATTTTTCCTGCCGATATTTTAGAGCTGTTTAAGTGTTGTTTGACGACCACATACTTCAAGTGGAATGAACAGTTTTATGAGCAAACGGATGGCGTGGCTATGGGAAGCCCCCTAAGTCCCGTAATTGCAAACTTCTTTATGGAGAAATTCGAAGAACAGGCCTTAGGTACTGCCAGCAAGAAACCAAATGTATGGTTCCGATATGTGGATGACACGTTTGTGTTGTTGAGACATGGTAGGGAGGAACTAAGCCGGTTCCACGAACATCTGAACAGTATAAACTCAAGAATTCAGTTTACTATGGAGGAGGAGGTAGACGGCAAACTACATTTCCTCGATGTGCTTGTGTTTAGAAACGAAAATGGTAGTTTGGGCCACCCAGTGTACCGCAAACCCACGCACACGGACCGTTATTTGCACCGGGATTCGATCCACCACCCACAACAGAAGCGGGGTGTTATCAAGACGTTAGCGGACAGAGCTAGAAATATTTGTGAACCTGAGTTGCTCGACGCTGAGATGGAACATCTCCACAATGCACTAACGAAGAACGGATATTCGTCCGCCGAAATAAAATGTGCGTTGAGGCAGCCACGCAGAAATCATACTGACGTACAGGCTACTGCAAAATCTAAGGTTTTCCTGCCGTTTGTTAAAAATGTAACGGAAAGAATAGGGAGGATCTTGACGAAGCGGAATATTACCGTAATTTACAAGCCCACCAGGAAGATACAGGAATACCTTAGGCCTGCCAAGGACGCTCGCAAACCATTGGAAAAATCTGGAGTGTATAGGATCCCATGCAGCTGTGGTGATGTTTATGTGGGTACCACCAAAAGAACTGTTTCTAAACGTTTGGAAGAGCACAAGGGAAATTGTAGAAGAGGAGAAACGGAACGATCAGCTGTTGTGGAGCATGCTTTCCAGCCAGGGAACCACAATATTCGTTTCGAGGAGACGCAAGTACTAGCGGCCACGAGCGGATACTACGAAAGGCTCTACAGGGAGGCAATCGAAATCGCTAAACACCCAAATAATTTCAACCGAAAGGAGGAGGGCGTCAAATTAAACGGTATATGGATGCCGGTGTTAAAGAAGATGTGTACCACTCGTCCGCTACTGGGTGATGGCAACGGCGATCGACGGCGACGGACAGCGGCCAATTGCACTGACGTTTTCAAAACACGTGACGTCACGCCGCGGCGCGGGGGCGCGCGGACACGGAATTTAGTGGCAGTCAGTAGCGAGCCAGTGTGTGTGTTGGACCTTCTATCAAGCTACGGACCCCCTTGAAGATGTCTCCCGCAGTCGGAGACGAAACGTTGGGAATCACCTCGGAATTCATCAACCGACCACGGCAAAACAGCCCGGATAATTATAATGGATATGCATCAACTGTTGCTGCCACAACTATGTACTAAATTTCACTTACTGTACATCCCCGACTAACATACTAATTTCATGAAATATTCTTCCACTAATACTGTATACGCACAAAAAAGTAAACTTCCGTTATTTGCTATCTTTACTGGTGTTGTCGCTGTTGTCTTCAATCCAAAGACTGGATTGCTTCAACTCTCCAAGGCACACACAAACACAAAGACACACACACATACATACATACACACACACACACGCACACACACGAACACACATACACACACACACACACACACACACACACACACACACACAGGTACTGCCGTTACAAATAGACGATACCTCCATGTCTTAAGATGTGTCCTTTCAATCTCTTCTTCTTATCAGATTGTGGCACAAACTTCTTTTTTCCCCAGTTCGATTCAGTACCTGTCTACCTATCAAGTCCCCAGCAACCTTTTGTAGCACTAGACTTGAAATGCTTCTATTCATTCCTTGCGTGCATTGTATATCACCCACATTTCACTTCCATACAAGGCTGCTTTCCGACAAATATCTTCAGAAAAGGCTTCGTAGTATTTACATTTCTATTTAGAGTTAATAGATTTCTACTTGATGCACAAAATGTGTATATAAAACGTTTATAAGTGCATACAAAACTGGTATATGTATATACGGTATAAAATGCACTTGTGTACTGCTTGGCACTAAAATTACGTCAGAACGGATTGCAAATAACAAATATAAACCGCCATTTTAAATAACACTATAAATTAGTTATTCAATAATTAATTTACCCTCCTCAAGGCCTGTTAAAAAAACATATCATGAAGTGCCATTCGCGTAAGCATGGTATCATAAAAAACTTAACGCAGACCTGGACACTGACTCCGGTCTATTAGCACACAGCGCAAGTACCTGAAAGGACGAAACTCGTCCACTTGCTGGTGCTGGCAATAAGCAAGTGGAAATACAAGAAAAATTCTCACCGATCATTCAGTGAGCCGTCTTAAGATTAAGATTTTTGTGAGGAAAACAAAGACTGCATTTACTGTTCTAATTAATACAAAATCTGTATTGCAAACAAGGAAACATTGTTGCAATTACTGTCTTGCTAACTCATATTCTTCGTAGGTGAGTCTCCTTTGTACCATCTCTTCTTCGGTGCTCATTGTAGCCGATTATTACAACGAGAATCCTGCGAGTGGCGCCTCAGAAGCCGAAGTGCGTGTCCTGCAGGGTTACCTCGTCGGCAGGAGTCAGCCACTGAGCGATCGCATTACTTCTGGCGCCGGCCCCGGGACTTCCGTAGGCGTTAGGCGCGAATGGGAGAAAGGGGAGGGGCATGAGAGGGAGGTTGGACGCGCCTCTTATTGCATTCCGCACCCACGGCGAAGAAGACCACCGGCCCGCCGACCGGAATATCGATATACCGCGAATAAGGTGCTTAAAGGCGGAGAGCCGACCCGCTAATACATCCTGTGGACGGCGTAGTTAAGTTGGTTACCTCTAATCCCTGCCCACACTAAAAGGCAGTTAGTCCACGGCAAACTGCGAAGGTGGTTCTGCAAGCTATATACGATATATCCTCTTTAAATGGTCTCTATGTTTTTGTTAAATGTTCCTATTATACTCCCTACTGTCTCCGTTACTCACACTGCTAATGTTTGTTTATAGTCATTAAGAGTGATGAGGAAAGACTCTTTATACTGTAAAATTCTGTGTTATACATATGTTTGTAACTCTAAAGCGCTATTCGTGGGCACTATTTTGTAAATCTAGGTCACGTTTTTATTTATATGTTTAAGGACGTTGAAATAGTTTTAGCTTAGGGGCACTTCCTCACAAGACTGGAACCTAATATTCGCTATAAATAACTTAATGTAGAAAAGTAAAACTGTCGCTTTATCTGAACACCACGGTGTTGCACTTCTCACGGTCCCATAGCAGGGCTTTGGCTTCTTCCGACCTGTGAACTGGCTTACGCAAACAGTTATAGGAGGACCTACAGCCTAAAGAAGACTTGGAATTTTTTTGCATCAAGAGAATACTGACGTAAAGAAATTATGGCAGACAGAAACGCAGCCTGAAGACAGTCGGGGTTCGAATCCCAGATCTCGTATTTTGACATTTATCCAGTGTTATATGTGAAAGTTCTATAGTTAGAGGCATCAGTCTAAAGCTCTGGAGGACGTCAGTATACAAGAACATAACTATTATTGCAGGGGTGTATCTTGCCGGATACACTTTTTAACATTTTTACTAACAACATTGTTAGACTTTGGACATCCAAGGTCAATCGGGCATATTAAAATAACTGGTTAAAATACGTTTCTTTTACTTACGAGCTATTAATTTTACAGCTGTGAGGGCCATCTGAAAATGACAAGACACTGCATATTAAAGACATGAAACTATTACCATTCTAATATTTCTCACAGGCAGATCTAGATTATGACTCTTAAAGACCAGGACTCTGAAAGGTCCACGTGTGTCATACGTGGACGTGTTTTACACTGAAGCCCCAAAGAAACAGGTATAGGCATGCTTATTCAAATGTAGATTTAAAGGGACAGAATAGGGGTCTGTGGACGGCAACGCCTATATGAGACGACAAGTGTCTGCCGCAGTTACTAGATCGGTTACTGCTGCTACAACGGCAGGTTATCAAGATTTAAGTGAGTCTGAAAGCAGTGTTATTGTCGGCGCGCGAGCGATGGGTAGCATCTCAGAGGTAACGATGACGTGGGGATTTTCCCATATGGCTATTTCACGAGTGTACTTGAATATCACTAATCCGGTAAAACATCAAATCTCTGACAACATTGGGACCAGGAAAAGAGCCTGTAAGAACGGGGCCAAAGAAGACTGAAGAGAGTTCAACGTGACTTAAGTGCAACTCTTCTGCAAATTGCTGCAGATCGCAATGCTGGGCCATTAACAAGTATCAGCGTGCGAACCATTCAATGAAATATATCGATATGAGCTTTCAGAGCCAAAGGCTTACTCATGCACACTTGGTGACTGCACTACAGGCCACGTCTGGTCCTGTCAACACTGACATTGAACTGTTGATGATTGGAAACGTGTTACCAAATCAGACAAGTTTATTTTGATATTGTGTCGAGCGGATGGACGTCTACGGTTTTGGAGACACTCTCATGAATCCATGGACCCTGCATGTCAGCAGGGCACTGTTCAGGCTGGTGGGTGGCTTAAGTGAGTTTGAACGTTGTGTTATATTCGGCGCGATGGGACACAGCATCTCCGAGGTAGACATGATGTAGGGACTTTCCCCTACGACCATTTCCCGAGTGTACCGTCAATATCAGGAATCCGGTAAAACATTAAATCTCCGACATCGCTGGGGCTGGAAAGAGATCCTGCAAAAACGTGACCAATGGCTACTGAAGACAATCTTTCAATGTCACAGAAGTGCAAACCTTATGAGAACTAGTCATTAGTCGCGCCTTGTAGCAGTGACAGCAGCAGCTACCACCACCTGATGATGTCGAGCAGTTGCCTCGAAGAAATATTGTACGATTTACACAACACGATCCGGCGGCAAACCCGAGAAGCGTATTTGCAACAGATCCGTCGGGAAAGCATGAAAAGTCACATCTTATGAGAACTGTTGCAGATTTCAGTGCTGGGCATTCTAAGAAATATCATCGATATGGACTTTCGGAGCCGAAGGCCCAGTCGTGTACCCTTGATGACTGCATGGCACAAAGGTTTACGCTTCGACTGGGCTCGTTAACACCGACGGTGGATTGTTGATTATTGGAAACACGTTGCCTGCTCGGACGAGTCTCGTTTGAAATTGTAACGAGCAGATGGTCATGTACGGGTATGAAGACAACCTCATGAATCCATGAACCCTCAACGTGAGCGGGGGACTGTTCAAGCTAGTAGAGATCCTGTAATGGTGTGGGGCATGTGCAGTTAGAGTGATATGGGACCCCTGATACAATACGTCTAGATACGACTATGACGTATGACACGTACGCAAGCATCGTGTCCGATCACCTGCGTCCATTTTATTCCATTGTGCATTCCGACTGAGTTGGGCAATTGCAGCATGACAATGGGACACTGCACACGTCCAGAATTGCTACAGAATGGCTCCAGGAACTATCTTCTGAATTTAAATACTTCCGATTGCCACCAAACTTCCCAGACATGACAAGAGCATATCTGGGAAGGCTTGTAACATGCTATTCAGAAGAGATCTCCACCCCCTCGTACTCTTACGGATTTATAGACAGCCCTGCACGATTATGGTATCTAGTCCCTCCAGCATTACTTCAAACATTAGTCGAGTCCTTGCCACGTCGTGTTGCGGTACTTGTACGTGCTCGCGGTGCCCCAACAAGATATTGGGCAGGTGTTTCTTTGGCTCTTCAGTGCAGAACAGGATTCACATTACAACATTTTAGTCTGCAACTTTTGATACTAGCTCGAAATTGACATACAGAATACATCTACATCTAAGTCTATACTCCGCTAGCCACCTTACTTTTTGTGGCGGAAAACTCATCGTGCATTTTGCTAATTTCCCATTCAAAGTAGCTTCGCGGGAACGCCGATTGTTGGGATTAGTCCGTGTAAGTTACAATATCTCTTGTTATACATACATTCATGGGTCTTTCGCATGATGTAAGGCTAAGGAAGCATTATATTTGTAGTGTGTTCTATGACCATACGCTTTCGGAACTGTAACAGTAAAAAACAGCGAGATGCAGATCGCCTCTCATGCAGGGTCTGCCACTGAAGTTGACAGACCATCTCAATGGCGGTTTCGCGTTTTTCGAAATAAAGGTATATCGAAACGCGCTGCTCTGTTTTGATCTTCTCTTTTTCTTCTCTCATGTCCTTTACGGATGACTAGACAGACGAGCAATAATCAAGTATTAGTCGATCGTGGGTTTTGTAAGCATCAACTTTTTATGGGTGGTCTTTACTTCCTGAGGATTTTAGTAACAAATTTCAGTCAATTATCTGCACTACCTGCGATTAATTTTATGTTTTGGTTCCACTTCAGATCGCTCCGTAAGCATGGCTGTGATATTAATTATATATGAAGTGTGATACAACGCACAGAGCGCCAGAGGATAGCTTGTGGATAGAAACACAAATAAAATTTTGTAACATAATGGCTACATGTCTTTTGAGACATGGCGCAGAGCCGTGGGCATTTCTAAACAACTCGAAAGACGTAAGCACGCCAATGAAACGAAATTTTATGAGATGCACCAGATGTTGCAGGTTAGCAGGTAATATCAGATATGAAGACACTGGAGTCCTTGTTGCGATTCTTTTTCGTTTGATGAATTAATAATAATTAAGAAGGTTAAATGATTAGAACACTTCTGAAGGAAGCCGACGAATTAATAACAGGAGAGAATGTAAGATGTTTAGAACGCTTGTGTAGGATGCCCAAGTGAAGACTAGTACACATGAACTGAGCTGCAAACTACGAGGAAAGCGGAATACTGGAAGAGCACTGAAGGGATTGATGGACTGATTTTGGAACGAACGGAAGACTGACTTCTAGGAGAAGAAAAAGGAGAAGAAGACGAAGACAATATTTTTAAGGAACAGGTTACACACAGTACGACAGTAAAACGACGCGGCATCAATGAATTATCTACCTGGGATGCCAATCAGTAAACGTGATGTGCCTTTGACAAATGGCTATAAGAACAATTGATCGATTTATTGAAAAGGAAGAGCATCACAAACTCAGCAGCACTATAACACGTTGCAAACTTCTGACACGTAGATATTCGGCTTTGCGTTGTTTGTAGAGTTGTTGGACGTCCTCCTGAGGGATATTTTGACAAATTCTGTCCAACTGGAGCCTTAGATCATCAAAATCTCGAGCTGATTGGAGGGTGTACCCGTAATGCTCGAAACGCTCTCAACTGGGGAGAGATGCGGCGATCTTACTGATCAAGCTAGAGTTTGGTAGACACGAATAAAACCAGTAGAATCTGTCGTAATGTACAGGTGGGCACTAACTTGCTGGAATGTATGCCCAGGATGGCTTGCCATGAAGGGTAACAAAACGGCACCTAGAGCATCGTCAACGTAACCGCTGTGCTGCCACAGTGAAGCGGATGCCAACCAAAGTGGTCCTGCAATGAAATGAAATGGCGCCTAAGACCATTACTCCTGGTCGTATGGCGGGTGACAGTCACGCTGCCACTCCAGCGCTATTCGCAGTTTCTCCAGACGCGTCTCCTCTGGTCATCTGCACTTGACTCCAAGCGGGAAGCATCACTAGAGACAGTTTTACTCCAGATAATGAGAATTCAGCCAAAGACATGTCTGGAGACACCCAGGAAAGTGGAAGGTACCAACGTGACTATGTGAGCAGCACACTAAGAATTCTGTATTCGAACGTTACGATATTATCGTTCCCTCCCCGGAACAATAATTTGCAGTTTTTTTTTTCATTTAGAGGAAGCCTCCATTGATCAAACCAGCCAGAAAATTTTTTAAAATCATCTTATACTCTCGAACAGTCGGTCTACGACACCTTCTCATATACCATAGTAGACAGCCACCGACTGCTGCTCGACCTCCCAGCAACATTTTATGTACATAGAGAATATGAGTGGTCTAGGTAAAGTCCCCTGGGACACTTCTGACATTACCCTAGTCTCTGATCAACCCTCTTCGTTATGAATATCGTTCTCTGTTCCACTTTATAAGAAATATTTGAAAGTTTCACATCCCACTGTTAACGAAATTTCTGTTATTCCTTATTAGCCCGTCGTTTACGAGTAATGAAAATGACGAAGTTTTCTCCATGGTACCGTACCAGAATTGTTGTTAGCTGCTATTACCTCTATGCACCTCTATTGTGTCTTACCAGTTGTGACATTCTGGACGCGACAGGGGAAAGAATTTGTTTGATCTCAGTGATATGATCGTATGAATAGGTGAGGTAAGATCATTGGAAAAGTCGTTTCAGTTGCCTTCGCACATTAATTTCCCGAATGGAAACAGACCGTCCACAATAACTTTGTGTTCTTCTTCGATACCTTCCAGCAACGGTGAGTCCCTCTCCCATGTTTCCGATGGTAGCTGTGATGTGAAAACAACATACGTTTGCGTTACTGAGACAGAGAAATTTTTTTAATTTATCGAGTTACATAAGCAGAAATTGTTTTGAATCATATACAGGGTGCAACGTGCGATGGTCGTAAAACTCTTTGAAAGATATTAAGAAGTACAGTGTAAACGAGTTCTGTAGAAGACACTCGCAGCTTACACAGCGCGTTGTTGGCAGCTTGGGTTCACGGCTTCGTTGCACACTCAAAACCCTACCATCAGGTCTTACCAACTGAAATCAGGATTAGTCTGAACAGGCCACTGTTGTTCAGTTGTCCAGGGCCCAACTGATAGCGTCACGAGCCTAGGAGAGATAGGCCATTAACGCCAAATTTCGTAGCACTGTCGTACCGGACACGTTCGTTGTACGTCCTACATTGATTTCTGCGGATATATGATGCAGTGTTGCCTGTCTATTAGCAGCAACAACTATACTCAAACGCTGCTGCTCTCAATCGTTAAGTACAAGTCGTCGGCCACTGTGTTGTCCGTGGTGAACTTTGGTATTCTCGGCACACTCTTGACTGTGGATCTTTGAATACTGAATTTCTCTAACTACCATTCCGCGTTCAGAGTTTGTGAATTCCCTTCGTGCGGCCATAAACTCGTCGGAAACCTTTTCGCATGAATCACCTGAGCAACAGCTGTGTCTATGCACTACACATTTATACCTTCTGTACGCGGTACTACGGCCATCTGCATACGTGAATGTCACCATCTGATGACTTTAGTGATCTAGGTGTAAAAATGCTGTGTAATAGTTACCAACCAAATAGGAGTCCTGTTAGTTTCGGATACTATCACAGAGAGCATTAGTATCAACTAAAATACTATTTTCAATACGACTCTTCTTCTTAACGTGATTCGTTTATGATAAAAAGCAGTTGGAGATAAGTCTTTTTTGTCACCTTAACTTGTTATTTCGCTTGTTTTTACACGTGGTAAAACGTGAGTGCTTGAAAACGACAAACGAATATTGTTACTACACCGATAAAAAAGGCTCGAAAAGTAATCCCATGCATGGGCGCTGATGACCACGCTGTTTAGCGCCCGTAAACCTCAAACACACACACACACAGTAATCCCATGCAAAAAAATCCTTCGATAGGTAAGCAGAACAAGTTAATTGTCATAATTTTGTCAAAATGAGAGTGATTCGACACCCATGAAAAAAGGCCAGTTTTACGGTGCTAAAGTTGCCGAGTACGGGTTTGTTCAGTATCAAGTGGTTCAAATGGCCCATAGCACTATGGGACTTAACATCTGAGGTCATCAGTCCCATAGAACTTAGAACTACTTGAACCTAACTAACCTACGGACATCACACACATCCATGCCCGAGGCAGGATTCGAACCTGCGACCGTAGCAGTCGCGCAGTTCCGGACTGAAGCGCCTAGAACCGCTCGGCTACAACGGCCAGCTCTTTTTCAGTACTGATATTAAAAACGCAAACTGAAACTTCAAACGATTGTTGTTTCAAATCAACATTTTTTGTGTTGGTGGAAGTTATAACTCATAAAATATACATGCAAATACATCACACATTTTCGTAACTTTTAAGTCGGCGTTTTTTCTGCTCTAGTACGGAGTATTTTTGCGATATAATTTTATATCGATTTTTGGTGCGTGTTTTTATAACTGTTTCTTTGTCGGAAATCTTCACTTTCATTTCAAAGGGCTGCCAATTTATTAAAACTTCTCTTTATATATTGCTATGTTGTACGTATACAATATCATCAATTTCACAGCAGTTTTCCAATTTTTGTGAAAAATGTGGCGTTTAGAGCTCTCACCGAAAACCTAACACTCCGCGAAGGCCTCTCGTCGATGCAGTGTCTTCTGGGTGTCAATGTTTTATTTAAAAAAGTTTCGCAATGCAACATTAAGTTTGTAGAATTAGGGTCTAAAGCCCGTTTCGTAATTTGTTTGTTATTTTATCAAAAATGCAATAGCGAATATCTGTTCCAAAATCGGGCGTCACTCTGGTCTAACACTTTAAGAAAACAGCGCTAGAAGTCCGAAAAATATCGAAATACTAAACTATTATTAATTGTTAATTATTAATTAGTTTTATTCAAATGTATAAAAGTGAAACTGCAGCAATTTGAGAAATGAGATAACAGATGAAGTTAGGTTTTGATGAGTATTAACCAGTTTTACAGTTATGAAAATTCGGAAAGTCGGAAGGATATTGAATACTGAAAAGCTAATCCTCAAAGTCTGTGTTTCGACTTGGATACCCAGAATAGCCTTTAAAAAGTAAAAATTATGGTGATTTCATCTGAACTTCCACCTAGTGTTTTCATGTTAACGGCACCGATTCGTCGCAAACCGTGCTTTTCACCCACAGGATAATTCAGCATCTCAGCGACAATCATTGATGAAAAGCGCGTCTCATTCAAGGATTATTATATATTGTGGGAGGTATTCCTTTGAGTCGACTGCTTACTGGTTATCCGCGTTTCATATCTGAAAGCACAGATAATAATTAGCAACCCTTATAAGTTGTCTAAATTTTATTAAAGTATGTTCGAATAAAACTCGTGTATAGTTGCCCTAAGATTCATTAGATGCTCGATGTCATCACAGAAACAAACAAAAAACTATAGAATACGGCTGGATTATCTAGCAGGCCGTTAAATACATAAAAGGTTCAGGTTATTGGTGTACTTGTTGCGGTAAATGGAAAGATTTGTATCAGGCGCACGCCTTAGCAACATAAGCGGACCATGTTCGATCTACACATTGATCTCCGAGGTCTGCAGCTGTGGTGGTGCACCAACAACGAGATGTGTTGAAGTCCCCCACATTGAAAACGGGGGCTACAATGCTCATCAAGCGATACTATGTCATGGTGTTCCATATGTGGTGTATACAGACATGGATCTTACGAACATCCGTTTAGGGGTTTTTGACACAAGTGCAGGTTTTGGAAGATGATTATGGATCATTTTGGTCCAAATGCGAACGGATAAACAATGAATATTCTGCTTCTTCATACGCACGCATGTCGCTATTGCAAATGTTTAATCAACTGGAAAACATGGTCTAGGTAAATGCCGCTGAATTCCACTTTTGTGACGGAGATAGCTTCATTGCAATTCTGTGTATGAATGAATTCCGCACCAGGTTCTAAACAGAGATCTTCTAGTGTTTGCATGGAATGATCTAGGTCCTCTGCTTCAACTGACCATCATCGACTGGAAATCGTTAAGTCCCGCTAATTAGAGGCCATTTGCTGCCATTTGTTCGTGTTCCCAATTAACGATGGAATTTTTATGGACAGTAATGCACCATGTCAGCGGGCTACAATAGTTCGCGATTTGTTTGGATAATATTCTGAACATTTCCAGCTAATGATTTGGCTACCCACCGAGCATTCTTGGGATTTAATAGAGAGACCTATTTGTGCACAAAGTCCTGAACCGGCAAGACTTTCGCAACTATGGACGGCTATAGAGGCAACGTGGCTCAGTAATCCTGCAGGGTCTTCAATCGACCCATTGAGTCCATGTCAAGTCGACTTGCTGCACTACACCGGGAAAAAAGAGGGTCCGACATGATATTAGGAGGTATCACGTACATTTTGTCACTTCAGTTTGTGACACGTACAGACTATATATTCTAGTCATGGTGATCCCTTTGCATGACGTCCGTTCAGCAAAAGGGTACAGATATCGGTGACGACCATATTTTCTGTATCTGTTCAATTTCAATCACACCTTAAAAAAAGCATCCGTTACTCAGGTACAGCTCGTCAGATCGAGTACGAAGAAAAGGTGCTTGCCTTCCATGAGAATCTCATCTACCATCTACTTAAGTGAGACAACCGACCCAACTCAACGCTTCAGTCTTCCAGAGTTTCTACATTGTTAACGAAACAGAGTACGGTGCACAGATGGCTCCGTAGCTTTACGTTTACAACGACGTGACCAAATCCTGTTGGTTGAAGTCACATCACTTCATTCAGTTTTCAGTAATAATCCCTTTACAGCTTGTGTCCACGTTATGTTTTGAAGAATTTTTCATGACTGTCAGATTTAAAATGTGGGTCACGCGTATCTCACGTAACGTAAAATCTCCCCAGAGTCGTAACACTATGTTATATCGAAATGGGAAAATGAATTCTTCATTCACTCTACTACATAGAGTGAAAGTGCATCAAATCATCAATTAAAGCATAACCAAAACGTCTTAGAAAGAGGGTGATTAACAAAATCATGTACTTGTCTATCTTCGTAACAATAAGTGCCAGTGTACTTTTTAATCACTTCAGATAGAGTAAAAGATTCTAATTGCCACATTATGTTCGTTACACGCTATACTGTCGTTTAAGGGCACTGAACAGTGATGAAAATTGGAATTTTTTAAAGAAAGCGTCAATGACAATAAACAAATTGGCAAGGAGGAGTGATACTATAACACTCGGAAGATCAATGTATGATTAAAGAGTATCGGGGACATACTGATTCAGAATGAAATGTGAGAAAAGGAACATAATCTAATAGGCACAAGTGTATGGAATACAACCTTCCAAGGAAGAATTATAATATTTAGGAAAAAATCACATTTCAGACAAGATCTACATCTACTTGGATACTCTGCAAATCACATTTAAGTGCCTGTCAGAGGGTTCATAGAACCACCTTCACAATTCTCTATTATACCAATCACGCATAGCGCGCGGAAATAACGAACACCTATATATATTCGTACGATTTCTGATTTCCCTTATTTTATAGTGGAGATCACTTCTACGTATGCAAGTCGGTGTCAACAAAATATTTTCGCATTCAGAGAAGAAAGTTGGTAATTGGAAATTCATGAGAAGATTCCGTCGCAACGAAAAACGCCTTTCCTTTAATGATATCCAGCCCAAATCCTTTATCATTTCAGTGACTCTCTCTCCCATATTTCACGATAATACAAAACGTACTGCCCTTCTTTGAACTTGTTTTTTGTACTCCGTCAGTCATATGTGGTAAGGACCCCACACTGCGCAGCAATATTGTAACAGAGGACGGAGAAGCGTAGTGTAGGCAGTCTCCTTAGTAGATCTGTTACATTTTCTAAGTTCCTGCGCAATAAAACGCACTTTTTGGTTAGCCTTTGTAACGCCGGAAATGCATATCCTCCTATTTCCATCTATTGTACTATAATTTTTTTTCCTTATTTTGTTACCTGAAGATATGACGTTTCTGTGTCTTTGTATACTGTGATTTTTTTACTATTTGTATATATATATTTATGCATTTATGTCGATGTATAATTGGTTTGTTTTGTAACTATTATTTGTATTTCTACGCTGGGTCTTGCCTAGAGAAAAATATGCTGTCGAACGATTACACCGATAGGTCGTCTGGAGAACCAAAGTGTTTAGGATCTTTGGTAGTGGGAACTCGGGCAGAGGGGACTCTGGCTGGAGTAGTGCGGTTGTGCAGGTGTGTTGCGTGACGCTCCCGCGAGTTGCCACGCTTTCGGGGGGGCGGAGGTTACACCTTCCCCATGTCATTTTCTATATGTTTCTTCCAATTTAAGTTGTTCGTAATTTTAATTCCTATGTATTTAGTTGAATTTACGGCCTTGACTGATTTAATGGATTCCTTTTAGCACTCATACGGATGACCACACACTCCTCGTTATTTAGGGTCAACCGCCAATTTTCGCACCATTCAGATATCTTTTCTAAATCGTACTGCAATTTCTTTTGATCTTCTGATGACTTCATTAGTCTATAAACGACAGCGCCGCCCGCTGTGGCTGAGTAGTTCAAGGCTCTTCAGTCCGGAGCTTCGCGACTGCTGCGATCGCAGGTTCGAATCCTGCCTCGGGTATGGATGTTAGTTAAGTTTAAGTAGTTCTAAGTCCCATAGTGCTCAGAGCAATTTAAACCATTTTTTTAATAAACGACAGCGTCATGTGCAAACAACCTAAGACGGCTGCCCAGATTGTCTCACAAATCGTTTACATAGATAAGGAATATCAAAGGGACTTTAACGCTACCTTGCGGATAGAAAATAATTTATTGTCCGGCCTTATTACACTAATTTCAAAACAAAATTACTGGTTTTGGGTGTGCACCACAGCATCTGCTTTATGATAAGATGACCAGCGATGACGGCTGAAACTGGTAATTTCGTTTTGAAATTTCAGCAGTGTCACGTATAATATAAGCGTGTCATATGTGAACATGTGACTTGTTTGGGACGGGGGACGGTGGCGTATTATATGTGAACACGTGACTTGTTTGTGAGGGCGGATGGTGACGAAATAATGATGAGGATCTTCACAAAGTCTAACAATATGCTGGTAGAAACATTTATTTCGTACTGTTCTAATTCGGGGGCGTTTCGTCTGCTAAATGTGCGGGAGATTCCGACTCTTGCGTAATTCTGTTTCACCTGAAACAGTCGCACATTTTAATACCCATTTTCTATAGTAAATTTCTTATGCCATGGAAATATATGAATAAGGGAATTTATCACATTGGAATATGGATGACGTAATGAGCATAATAGGAAGCCACCTTCTGCAGCTGCGAAACGATTCAATGTGCGAAGATACACATGACGTTAGAGGGCTGATCATACAGTTTTCAGAAAACTAACAAAATGATGAAAGGACCGCGTTTTCCTCTTGCAGTCCAAAGTTTCCGCTCAGTTACAGACTACAGTTCGCTCTCAGTGAGCAGAATGCTTAGAAAAATTCTGACAGGTAATGTGCTTTAAATCACCTGATTAATCATCTGAGCTACGGGAGCAATGTATTAGAAAATAGACAAAAAGGTGGGTAGATGGTGAGGAAAATAAAGTACATCATATAACGATTGCAAAAGAATTCAGACGTCCTGAAGTTCTAAATTTCAAACGAGTGTCGGATCAGTTTCGCTGGGGCAGAAGCTGATATTTGTTTGTGTTTCACAGCTGAACCAAATTTCTTCGTCATCATCGTTATTTGTCAAATTAAAAACAAACAGAATGCTAGAAATTGAATAAAACCATATTTTTTTTCTGTTAGAGGGTCGAGATGTTTCTGAATGACATAAGCAGAATTTCTGTATGAGCTTTCAATTTATGAGACACAGTTTCAAATTGCTTCACAATGTTGTCGTCATAGGGACTTGCCTTTGCATCTAGAGTGCTTGGAGCCAGCGCAGTATATGTAATATGTAAATCAGCTGTTGGAGTGTTGTCTCTGCTACGCGATTAGTTTAGCGTGTGCTACACGAATTCGGATGAAATTTCTGCACGACTTCATCAGCACTGCGCATGCTCTAGATGCTTTGCTTGCAAATTGGCTGCTTTTCTCGTCGCACCACCGCTTTAAGAGCCATACCGATAGTAACGATTATCTCTGTAGTAGAGCTGTTTTCCAAATAACACAAGACGTTAATGTGAAGGAGATGAAGCCAGTGAAATAGCAGATTGCCACTTTCATTCAATCTAGTACATACAAATAGTACTTATGGTAATTTTTATTGTGGTTACCGCCGGCCGCGGTGGTCTCGCGGTTCTAGGCGCGCAGTCCGGAACCGTGCGACTGCTGCGGTCGCAGGTTCGAATCCTGCCTCAGGCATGGATGTATGTGCTGTCCTTAGGTTAGTTAGGTTTAAGTAGTTCTAAGTTCTAGGGGACTGATGACCACTGATGTTAAGTCCCATAGTGCTCAGAGCCATTTGAACCATTGTGGTTACCATATCTAAAGGGAACAAATTTCCTGGGAAGTACAGTGAATTGAGCGGGAAATATGGACCAGACGTTTGGTACAGTCTTAACACACAAGGACCCTAATACGACAGCATTATTAAATGTGTTTTACAATGTATTAACATGGATTTCTTTCCTTTTGAGTCATCAGTCTCTGATTGATTGGATCTGGCCTGCCACAAATTCCTCTCCTGTGCAAACTTTTCCATCTCAGAGTAGCAGTTGCAACCTACTTCCCCAATTATATGCTGGGTGTTTTCCGATCTCTGTCTTACTCTGCAGCTTTTACCCTCTACAGTCCTATTTAGTAGCATGGTAGTCTGAACAGATGTCCTATCATCCTGTCCCTTCCTTTTGTTAATGTTTTCCATGTGTTCCTTTCCTCGCCGATTCAGCGAAGAACCTCATCATTGCTTACAGTAGCAGTCTACCTAATTTTAGACATTTTTCTGCAGCACCACACCTCAAATCCACCGATTCTCTTCAGCTCCGGTTTCCCACAGTCCATGCTTCACTGCCATACAATGCTGCGCTCTAAACGGACATCTTAAAAACTTCTTTCCCAATTTAAGACCTACGATTAATACTGGTATTAATTACCGTTTCATTATAGAGAAGTTGCACGGTCATCAATGGTATCTGCTCCTTCGGGAACAGATACTACCTTCATATATAGTTAACAATGTCCATTCAATTACCATTTCATTCTAGAGAAGCTGCACGGACATCAATTGTATCTGCTCTTTCGGGAACAAATACTGCCTTCATACATAGTTAAAAAATATGGCTACCCGGCCATTGACCTTCTTGTGCGAACGCACACACGGTGCCCCAACTCGTACGAGACTTGGTAGATTAATCTGACACGAGTAATGAGTGTGATGGGCAAACATCTCTTAGGCGCACTACAGATGTAATGGTGTGGACATGTTGTGAATGTGGGTCTCACGGGGAGCGTGCAAGAATAAGTACCTGCAAGCGCACTCTCCTTCGTGCCGTCGTTGGCCCAGATGGATGGAACATCTGTCATGTAAGCAGGAGATCCCAGGTTCGAGTCCCAGGTGGGGCACACATTTTCAATATGTCTCTGATGATGTGTATCAACTCCTGTTTGCAGCTAGGGTGTCGATTTAATTACCAATACTGGTATAATTTTCTTGGTGAGGAACGTCCTTTTTGCCACGAAACGTCCTAGCAGATTAAAACTGTGTGCCGGACCGAGACTCGAACTCGGGACCTTTGCCTTTCGCGGGCAAGTGCCTCACCAACTGAGCTACCCAAGCACGACTCACGCCCCGTCCTCACAGCTTTACGTCTGCCAGTACCTTGTCTCCTACCTTCCAGACTTTGGTAGCTCAGTTGGTAGAGCACTTGCCGCGAAAGGCAAAGGTGTCGAGTTCGAGTCTCGGTCCGGCACGCAGTTTTAGTCTGCCAGGAAGTTTCATATCAGCGCACAATCCGCTGCAGAGTGAAAATCTCATTCTGGTCCTTTTTTCCATTGCTTGTCTGCGTTTTATGTTCTCCTTGTTCCATATGTAATGGGTTATTTGGCTGCCTATATAGCAGAATTCCTCAGTTTCGTCTACTTCGTGATATCCAACTTCGATGTTAAGTTCCTCGTATCCTCATTTCTGTTACTTCCCATTACCTTCGTCTTTCTTCGATTTACTCTTCCTATTCTGTATTCATTATACTATTAATTTCATTCAACACAACCTGTAGTTCCTGTTCACCACCACTCACGACAGCAATGTCACAAGCGAATCTTATCTCTTACATCCTTCCACAATGAATTTTAATCCCACTATTGAACATTTCTTTTATTTCATTCATCGCTTCTTCCACATATAGATTGGACAGTTTGGGCGACAGACTGCATCCTAGTCTTACACCCTTCTTACTCCTCGCACTTAGTTCTTGGTCTTCCAGCTTATTCGTCCCTCTAGCTTCCGGTACATATTGTACACTACCCTCTTTCTCTAAACCTTACCCCTATTTTCCTCAAAAGTCCATCTCTTGCACCATTGCAAAACGCTTTTCCCAGGTCCACAAATCCTATGAACGTATCTTGATTTTTTTTCACTCTCGCTTCCTTTATCAACCGCAGCATAGGAACTGCCTTTCTTCCCTTAACCTTTTCTAAAGCCAAACTGATTTCATCTGACAGAGCCTGAACTTTCTCTTCCGTTCTTCTGTATATTATTCTTGTCAACAACTTGGATGCATGAGCCGTTATGCTGATTCTGCGACTATTCTCACAATTGTTGACGCTTACTTTCTACAGATTGGTGTGGATCTTGCTTTTGCAGAAGCTTTGTGGTATATCGCCAGTGTCACACATTCTACACATAAACATGAATTGCAATTTTGTTAATACTTCCACAGTGAGCTTAGAAATTCAGTCGGAATGTTGTCCATCCATTGTGTCTTATTTGATCTTAAGTTATGCAAGGCTCTTGTAATTTACGGTTCTAATACTGGATCCCCTATCTCTTCCTTGTCCACTCATGTGTCTTCTTCTATCATGTCATCAGACAAGTATCCCTCGTTGTAGAAGCCTGCAGTGTACTCTTTCCACCTACCCGCTCTCTTCTCTGGGTTGAACAATGGAGTTGCCACTGCACCCTTAATGTAACGGAAAGTGCTTTAAATTTCACAGAACGTTGTTTTGACTTTTCTATACGCTGAGTCAGTCCTTCAGATAAACATTTTTTCTCGATTTCTTCACATTTTTCTTGCATCCATATTCCCTTAGCTTTCCTACACTTCTTCTTTATTTCGTTCCTTAGTGACTTGTATTTCTGTACTCAATTTCAGTGAGCATTTTTGTTTCATCGATCACCTGGAGTATTTCTTCTGTAATCTGCGGATTCTTCGCAGTATCTTCCTTGTAACTACAGTTTTACTTCCAGCGTCTGTGGTTGCTCTTTTTTTTAGAGATGTCCACTGCTCTTTAAGTAAATTACCTACTGAGCTATTCATTATCGCAGTATGTACAGCCGCAGAGATCTTGTAGCATGTCTATTAATTTCTTAGTACTTTCGTATGCTCTTTGATTCATACTGAAGAGTCTCTTGAGCTTGAGCCTACTCTTCATCGTTGCTAAATTCTGATCTGAATCTGCATCTTCTCCTGGGTATGCCTTACAGTACAGTCTCTGATTTCGGAAACCTTGCATGACCATGATGTGTCTTCAATGAAATCCTACCGCGTTGCCCGGTCTTTTCAAATTGTACCTCCTGTGTCTTCAATGAAATCCTACAGTATCGCCCGGTCTTTTCAAATTATATCTCCTCCTCTTGTATTACTTAAGCAGAGTATTCGCTATTACTAACTGAGTCAATTAGTTTTTCTCCTTTCTCATTCCTACTACCAAACCCATATTTTCCAGTATGCCTTTCTTCTATTCCCTACCACACAACGGCATCCTAATCCCCTACGACTGTTAGATTTCCATCTCCACTTACGTACTGAATTGCTAATTCAATATCTTCAAATACATTCTCTGTCTCCTCGCCCTCAACTTGCTACGTCGACATGCATACCTCATATATTGGTGTAGACTTGGTTTGCTGTTGATTCTAATGGGATCAATGCTATCATAGAACTGCTCATAATAGCTCACTCTCTGTCCTACCTTCCTATTCATAACGAATCCTTACCCTATACTCGTCTGACCACAAATCCACGTCTTCTTTCCATTTCACTGACTCATACTGTATCTAGATTGGAACTCTGCATTTCCCTTTTCTTCGACATTCCCTACCACGTTTACGTTTCTGATATTCCATGCCCCGACTCGTAGAACGTTATCCTTTCGTTGGTCATTGAATCTTTTCTTCGTGGTCACCTCCACCTTTTCAGTCCTTTCATGAAATCCGAATTGGGGACTAGTCCGGAATCTTTTGCCAATGGAGATATCATCATATCCAACACATATTGGTATAAGGCGAGTGGACCATGTCATCCCCACCATCTACAGTTTAATGAGCGTAGTGCCATAACAACCACGTAATGGGATTTGACTTTGCTCGCGGAAAGTAGGAGTAGTGTGGACGTAATAGAATATCAAACGCCGTCTCATCGGATCGAGTTATTAAACGCTAGGTGTTTTTTAAGCCAGTGCCATTTAGTTTTGTGACCGTAGCATGTAACGTATGTTGTAACCGTTCTATGGTGGGACAGCGATTGCTCTGATAAGTGACAAGTACGATGTGAAATAAACGTTCATCGGTTAACAACAGATCACGTCACGTCACTGTCGTTGGTAAAACAGGAAGGCTCAGATGAAACTACACCGTCTTACTCGAAGTTTGAGGTGTTCCCTGTACACTCAATCCCTCTCCCGTGCGTTAGCAAAAATGTGGCAGTGAGATGCTACCTGTCTAGGATGTCAGACCCCAAATAACGGTCAGTAATACAAAATTCACGGACATGGTTTAACTGGAAACTCACTCGACCGACATCGACAGACGGATCAAGACATCGCAGAAAGTAAAATAACCGAGACGTGAATGTGTGGTGTATGTGAAAGAGAGTCAGCATGGTGGGCGGAACAAATAGCACAGGCACTTTCCTTTGAATATCGGAAAATCCTAAACACTCTAGAGAGCGCGTATTCACAAGCACCTCGTATCGTCATCGAAAAATGTGATAATTCCTTATAGGTGACTAGGGAGCTGTTGCAGCCATCATTGCGGGAAGAGGAAGATCTGAGCCATGTAATGTGTTTTGCACTAGAGTTAGGTATCCAGAATCGATACCTCCTGAGGCATGTTAAAGGAACGCCATTCATGTTCTGTTGTTGTTCCTTCTATTTTCTCTGTAACCGACATCCAATTAAGTGTAGCCATCTGGTATGGAAAACGGCCAATTATCACGACCGTCACCCACGAAATGACAGCGTTATCAAAACCCCGTAATTTCGTCAACCTATATTTGCTTTCGCTGATGCAGGCGCACGATACGAGGCAAAAGACATACAATGTAGTTTTGAGGAATTGAATCTCATCGGGGTGAACCTTCCCCGTCTCTGGAATTCTTCTTTTCACGAGTAACCACCCATTGGTGTCGGATGTGTTGTTTATTACGACTACGAGGCAATGTAGCATCGGCAGTAGAGGACTATGCGGTTTTTCATCATTAATCAGAGTGGGTGACGTCCATAGAACGGGATCCTTGCAATTCAGATCGACACACAAGAGAGGAGTCATCTGAGTCGACAGGTAGGATTTAATGGCCACTAATCATCTGCACTGGAGTAACCACAGTTGGTCGTTTCGAGGTCACCTGAAATAATGACATTAAGGGAACAGGAAATTTTAGGGACACCTCAATTTGCTGCTGTTGAATCATTGGAACTTCAGTAGGCTCAACAACGTCCCATCCATTAGGCGGTTCTGTAGGAGTTCCCTTTATTGCGGGAGAAATACTAGGAGAAACACTAGACAACTCAGCAACTTTCTTGTACTATTGACCCCATCAGGAATGCAGGCTTCAGCCCCAAGATACATCAACCCAACCAAGTTACTTCAGGGAGTGATTGGTGAGGAGTAGACATATCCGACTTCTCACCATCCTGCGTAAGACGTATCTTACGTTGCACCGTGGACACTACCGACTCGGCAACAATAATTTCAGGGCCGTGGAGCGAGGCTAAAAGCGGAAATTTGGGAGCAGTAAGCTGCACATCCCTGTATTGGTCCATTACACCCGGGGAAGTCGTGGCACCAACCTTGTGAACAGTAGAAACGAAATCAGCTACAGTCAGTTTTCGACGCTGTTCAAATAAGGACGTCCATACAAACACCCGCAGTGGCAATTAGATCGAGGGTGCCCACTTTCACTGTAGAGAAATCATATGCCTATTTGCCCGCTATACGTTGTATGAACGCGGTAACCACAGACCTGTAGATAGTAAGGAATGTTAGGTTGAACTACCATCTTCACTGAACAGAATCTGCCATAACACTGTAACCAGTGACGAGTGGACCAGCGGTCGCGTCATGTTCTCCTCACATCATCATATGGGAGCAAAATCTCCTTAAGTAAACTATCGTCAGCTCCCGGCTGGAGACTGAACAGTCGGACATCGATGTAATCCAGTTCCGTGTTAGCAAGACGCACCATCACGAAGCTTGAAGGTAACTTCAGAACCATGACGGAAAAGCAACCCATCTACTTGTAGTGTGTAACACCGAAAATGCAGATAAAGTACCTTCTGCACCATCCACAATTTTTTGGCGTTCAATATCCCTTGATAACTTGTACTGAACTTCTGATTCTGAATGTATAATCTGTATTACAAAAGCTATTGTTAATACGTAATGAATGTAATAGTTTATTTATGATTGTATCTTATTGATTGTAATCATGTTTTTCATAATGTAAGTTGCTGGATAATAGCCAAGGGAACTTTACTTTAATGTATCGGGAGCAACGACGAAATGGCAATAGCTGTGTCGTTGTTTATCTTTGCGTATGGAGACTGTCACGCTGTAAGCAGAGAGGGATCCGAGCAGCTTGAGTGATTAAAGAGTGCGGGAGTGTTTCTTGTGCACTCCCGCAGACGCGGTGTGGACCTGTGTACTCTTCAGTGTAGGCGTGCGCACCTAATTCGCTAACCCGCGAGAATTGAGAGCACGAGGGGAGTGGACAGGTGGAGGAAACTGCAGTTCAAACTATGCTTGTTTTGCAGTTATACGTGGCTGTGGAGACGACTCGGTGTTCTGAATCAGCAGCAGCAGCAACAACGGCAGCTCAGCATTGTGATCGGCCACATTCTCCGTCGTCCTCACAGCTACAACATCATAAGACTGACAACTGACGGATATAATACTGTAGAGGCTTTACCCGGTGACACTTCTTTCAAAAAGTATGACTACTTGAATAATAACCTGTAAAAGTTAAAACTTGTAGGGCACCTGCGTTGTCATTGTCCTCAGAAACTATTACCAAGCCTGGTCACTTTCCTTTCCATACAGTCACCGAGTGTCGTACCAACATGAAAATTGAAATTTCCTGGCAGATTACAACTGTGTGCCGGACCGAGACTCGAACTCGGGACTTTTGCCTTTCGCGGGCAAGTGCTCTACCGGCTGAGCCACCCAACCACGACTCAGGACCGATCCTAATATATTCTGAAAGTACAAAAATTGATTAAATACTTTCTGCCAGTTTCTTTGGTAACAACCAGTTTCAGTATAAATTTTGTGCCTCAGAAAGTGGTCATTCTCATATTTCATAACGGAGGCTTAACGAATTTGTAATTTTGAATATTAACTTCAATCACTTAAAGTAACGTAAAAGTTGATAGGGAAAATTAATAACTAAAGATACACCACAAATTAAGAATGTGCAATTTCATTTATTCTGTATTTATCTTAGCGAGTCACTTCTATTGGCTTGGTATGCATTTTATTGTTGTTATATTAGCCGGCCAGGGTGGCCGAACGGTTCTAGGCGCTACAGTCTGGAACCACGCGACCGCTACGGTCGCAAGTTCGAATCCTGCCTCGGGCATGGATGTGTGTGATGCCCTTTGGTTAGTTAGGTTTAACTAGTTCTAAGTTCTAGGGGACTGATGACTTCAGATGTTAAGTGCTATAGTGCTCAGAGCCATTTTTTGTTTTTGTTATATTAAAAGTAAAATCTGTTGCTCATTTGCTTAAAGTAAATCAAATTCAGTCTTTCAATAATCAATAAAGTATATTAGATTAAGACTAAATTATTCCTTAAGAAGGATCTGTTTTATGCTTTCCTCCTACTAACCGGTGTTATTTCCTTTCGGTAGCAATAGCCTTACTCACTGTACAATTTCGTTACGTATACGCGATCACGGTTAATTACATCGCAATTTAATTGGCCAATTAGGAATGGGGAGGTTCCAAGTGGTTCCAAGAGCTTTACAAAAAAGACATAGCTATCAGTATCCAAATAGGCAGTATGATACTGTTTCAATATTACAAGAATTGTATCACACGCACACCTTTAATCATCCAGGTGGCACTGTGGTTACCACAATGGACCAACATTCGGGAGGACGACAGTTCAAACCCCCGTCCGGCCATCCTGATTTAGGTTTTCCGTGATTTCCTTAAACCGCTCCAGGCAAATGGCGGGATGGTTCCTTTGAAAGGGCACGGCCGACTTCCTTCCCCGTCCTTCCCTAATCCGATGAGACCGATGACCTAGCTGTTTGGTCTCTTCCCCCCAAAAGAACTCCCCCCCCCCCCCAAACTACGATACGACGCAAACGAAGACACAAACAAGACTCAGGAAAAGCTGTCCATATGCTCGACGCTTGGGTGAACTGATAAACTAAGAACCTTCCCACTCCACGCTCGATGCAGAACTACGCTAGACCACGTAAACCACGAAAAAATGGCGGAAGTATATATATATAGGTTGCTTGACGTATCGGGTTGTTATAATTAAACTGACGGTGTTGTGAGTGCTGCTGTGTGGTCTTCATAAATCGCAGATCATTGAAGCATCATACGTATGTTCATTAATCGGTGCGCTCGCGGAGTATGTTGAAAAAATAATAGTTCCACTGTAGGCAGTGAGAATGTGAAACTTTTGCTGTTTCGACGTCAGTGAGCTGTTTCTTACTTGGCGACGCATGCTGATTTGTTTTGTGAAGTGATCGTCGGTGCTACGATTTCAAGAGTTCTGATGGTTGAAGTCTTCCTAACGTACAGCAATCGCTATTGAGCAGAAAGTCCGTACACTGCTGATAAAGTCGTTTTATCAGAACTGCAGCAATGGCAGTGTTGCATTGCTGGAATATTGGCGACATAAACACCTGCGAAGCGGTCTTTTATTAATTAAAGATATACAGAATATGATCAAGAAAATTTTAAAATATCCCAGTGCAGTTGTTGATGGCGTTGCTGTAACTGTTGTATAGCGAACGCTGCAGTACCTTCCTCAGATTCCTCAACCGGTGCTCGAGCTTTGTCAATGGAGTTTTCCATCTCCTGGTCAATACTTCGAAAGATTTTGGGGCGTATTTTACACCGGTATCCGTGTATAATTCAGAATGTGCACCAAATGAAGCCTCAAGGTAGGCTACAACGACATCATTCTACTCTTCATTGTTTGGCACGAACGGAAATGGATGACACGTAGCTAGGAAGTATTCGTTCGACGGACGAGGCAGATTTTACAATGCACAGTCCACAGAACTGTCGTGTATTGGGTTCTATTCCACCACATGTTGTGTGGGAAAATCTATTACACTCAGCTTATAGGGACTGTGTGGTGTGACTTAACAAGCTCCTTCATTCTCGGCCCGTTTTCCTTCCTTGTGCAACAATGATTCCAGCTTTCCAAAAACACAACTGTGTTCACTCCATTGTTCTCAATCAAGATGGGGTGATACCACCTGTAGCTTAGCCAGGTGAATCGTTTGCTACGTGAAACCTTCGGTTATTACCGCATCATCTGTAGACAATTTCAAGACATGTGGACGTGGCCTTTGGAATGCCTTGACAAATCCACGTGACTTCTGGTTGTGGGACTATCTGCTAGATTGTCTCCAAGGGGGACACACCGGGATTCTTCTTGATCTAAATGACAGCGTACGACGACATACTGGTCTGATTACACGAAATATGCGGCTAGCAATTGTCGACCATTTCCTGCAGTCACACCACATTCTGACTGCTTGTAACGTCATATTTTCACCTAGTGGTAACAAATACGACCGTTATTTTTTCAACATACTCCTCTAGCAGACCTATCAATGAACATATCTATCATACTTCATTATCTTGCGATAGATACAGCCACACTGCACTCGGAACACTGTCAGTTCAATTATAACCACTCGGTAAAGTGATGAACCAATACCTTAAGACTACATGCTTAATAGCATGTCGGTGCACATTTGCAACAAAGTACAGCAGCTGTTGTGCATGACACGAATTAGACAAGTTCTTGGTGACTTTTTGAAGGTATGTGGCACCAGATGTCTACCTACACATTACGAATTCCTTTATATTAAGAGCCGCTTGTCTCTGAGAGGGAGATGGCGCCCAATAGCGCCCTACAGTGTCCCAGATGTGTTCCACCGCGTTTGGTGGCCAAGACAGCGATCTGAATTCACAAACATGCTTTTCAAACCACTGAAGCACAATACTGAGAGTCATCCTGCTGGAAAATGGCATCGCTGACGATAGAATAATTAACCATTAAGGAATGCAGGTGGATTATTCCTAGTCAGTTTCAGTCATCGTGATCATCACGGGAAGACAAACAACAAAAATTTAATATGGAATGTACACATGATATCAAGTAAATAGGTTATCAAATCTGTCAAGAAACCATGCCAAAGTACTTATAAACGCAGTACATCATGGGTTAGAAACGCAGAGGGGGGGGGGGAAATCCCCCCCCCCCCATCCCCCCCTGCAAATCGCACACTGGTCTACTGTCATCGTGTATTGCCTATAGCTATGTAAGCTTCTTTTAACTTTGAGGAATTTCTAATCCTCTAAAAGAAAGTTAAACTGACTATTCATGTAATGTAGTCCTTTTATAACTTTTACAGGTACATTCATGGAATTACTTGACTTACTGTTTTAGCCTATTTGCTTGATATGATGTATACAAACGATTCACAGACAAATGACGCACACGAATTCGAGCCCTTAGATTACCTTGACCAGTGTGGCGCCCGGAAGGAGTAGGTTAAATACTAAAATAAAATTTTCGAAATGCTGATAACGTGGATCCCACTAGTCGGAACAAATGATGAAAGCGGATGAATGGAAATATGCCGCCTAGTCGGATGACACCAGGTCGATGCCGTGTCAAAACAACGGTAATCGGAAACAGACATCCATAGATTATGCCCCCCCCCCCTCTTCCTCGGTTTAATTGAGATGAGTTCACATGCTGCATCTTTCATCCTCGGTTGTGAGGATATTGTGAGGCCAGTTATATGCTGTTTACAGTCCTTGTGTACCACGTATTGCTCTGAAAACATTTTGAATATTTAAGGACTTCCAGTCCATCCAAGGGAAATTTGAATCTCTAACCCATGATGTACTGCGTTTATAAGTACTTTGGCATGGTTTCTTGACAGATTTGATAACCTATTTACTTGATATCATGTGTACATTCGATATTAAATTTTTGTTGATTGTCTTCCTGTGATGATTACTATGACTGAAACTGATAAGGAATAAAGAATAATTTCTATAGCTGATGGGTATAGTGCAGTTCTGCAAAACCTCAGGATTTCTTGTTCATCACTTTATCTATCGGGCAAAGGACTTGGTGTGAATTAGGCTGTGCCAAATGTAGCAGCATATTCAGAAATTTGGTCCTTTGTATGTATTCAGTTTGATCTTTCGTGTTACACAGAACAATCCCCGCGCTTGGGCATATCGGTAAGCGGATCTAAATCCCCTATTCAGTCACTCGTTGACCACGATGGAACCGAAACAGAGGACGACCGAAGAAAGGCAGAAATACTGAATTCAGTGTTCCGAAACTGTTTCACTGCGGAAAATGGTAACACGGTCCCTGACTTCAGCCGTCGCACGGACGCCAAAATGGAAAATATTGAAATAAACGATATCGGAATTGAAAAACAACTGCTATCACTTAGTAGCGGAAAAGCATCCGGACCAGACGAGATACCCTTAAGATTCTACAGTGATTATGCTAAAGAACTTGCCCCCTTTCTATCAGCAATTTATCGTAGATCGCTGGAAGAACGTAAAGTACCTAGCGACTGGAAGAAAGCGCAGGTCGTTCCCATTTTCAAGAAGGGTCATAAGTCAGATTCGAATAATTATAGGCCTATTTCGCTTACGTCAATCTGTTGTAGAATAATGGAACATGTTTTGTGTTCTCGTATTATGACGTTCTTAGATAATACAAATCTCCTTCATCATAACAAACATGGATTCCGCAAACAGAGATCATGTGAAACTCAGCTCGCCCTATTTGCCCAAGAAATTCACAGTGCCGTAGACACTGGCGAGCAGATTGATGCCGTATTCCTGGACTTCAGGAAGGCATTTGATACGGTTCCGCACTTACGTTTAGTGAAAAAAATACGAGCTTACGGAATATCGGACCAGGTTTGTGATTGGATTCAGGATTTCCTAGAAGAAAGAACACAACATGTCATTCTTAACGGTTCAAAATCTGCAGATGTAGAGGTAATTTCGGGAGTACCGCAGGGAAGCGTGATAGGACCTTTATTGTTTACAATATACATAAATGACTTAGTTGACAACATCGGTAGCTCCGTGAGGCTATTTGCAGATGACACGGTTGTCTACAAGAAAGTAGCAACATCAGAAGACTCGTACGTACTCCAGGAGGACCTGCAGAGGATTAATGCATGGTGCGACAGCTGGCAGCTTTCCCTAAACGTAGATAAATGTAATATAATGCGCATACATAGGGGCAGAAATCCATTCCAGTACGATTATGCCATAGGTGGTAAATCATTGGAAGCGGTAACGACCGTAAAATACTTAGGAGTTACTATCCGGAGCGATCTGAAGTGGAATGATCACATAAAACAAATAGTGGGAAAAGCAGGCGGCAGGTTGAGATTCATAGGAAGAATTCTAAGAAAATGTGACTCATCGACGAAAGAAGTAGCTTACAAAACGCTTGTTCGTCCGATTCTTGAGTATTGCTCATCAGTATGGGACCCTTACCAGGTTGGATTAATAGAAGAGATAGACATGATCCAGCGAAAAGCAGCGCGATTCGTCATGGGGACATTTAGTCAGCACGAGAGCGTTACGGAGATGCTGAACAAGCTCCAGTGGCGGACACTTCAAGAAAGGCGTTACGCAATACGGAGAGGTTTATTATCGAAATTACGAGAGAGCACATTCCGGGAAGAGATGGGCAACATATTACTACCGCCCACATATATCTCGCGTAATGATCACAACGAAAAGATCCGAGAAATTAGAGCAAATACGGAGACTTACAAGCAGTCGTTCTTTTCACGCACAATTCGTGAATGGAACAGGGAAGGGGGGATCAGATAGTGGTACAATAAGTACCCTCCGCCACACACCGTAAGGTGGCTCGCGGAGTATAGATGTAGATGTAGATGTAGATGTATGGATGCAATCGTATGGTTCAAATGGCTCTAAGTACAATGCGACATAACATCTGAGGTCATCAGTCCCCTAGACTTAGAACTACTTAAACCTAACTAACCTAAGGACATCACACACATCCAATCCTGAGGCAGGATTCGAACCTGTGACCGTAGCAGTAGCGCGATTCCAGACTGAAGCGCCTAGATCCGCTCAGCCACAGTGGCAGGCTGCAACCGTATATCTGTGAACACAGAACGGGATGGGAAAACAATGCCTGGAGGGGTCTGCCCACAGTTGTCAGTATTTTTCATTTAAAAAATTCTTATTTATTTTAATATACACAATGATTTTAAAAAAATGCATGATCAATAACTGCCAACATAAATATCCTCTGGAATTCACCATTTAAGATTAAACAATACTTAAAATTAATGGAACTACAATGGAATTATAACTTTTAAATAAGTGTATTCTTTCAATTTCTTTTATCTCTTTTGGTAATTTATTGTACAGTTTTACTTCGTAGAAAATGTTGTTTTGAGTTTTATGTTTATTTTTTCTTGGCAAATGTATGTTGAGTCAGGCTCTTGTTCCCCGATCGTGGACAGAACTGTTTGTGCAGTAATTACCAATGTTATTTTTGACGTGTACTACCGACTGGTAAATGTATTCACATGGAGCAGTTGAAATGCCCAGTGTTTTGAACAGATCTTTACAATGAACTCGACTACCATTTTTGGTTATGATTCTTACGGCTCTTTTCTGGAGTTTGAAAATTATGTTCACATTTTGTGCATTTGTTTCCCAAAAAAGGTTGCCATAGAATTGAGTGTACATATAAATAGTACGTAACTAAAAGACACTGCATGTTAAACACTGATGATACGATTATAAGGGCATAACATACTGATGCCATTCTGTTTGCAAGTACCTTTGTCAAACTGAAATTCATGGCATTAGTTTTCTTTATGTTCAATGTCACTTTAATGCTTATTGACCACTCATAAACTTCCTTAAGAGCTTCATTTGCTTTTTCTGCAAGGAATCTTTCTTATCATGAGTGTTTCCCCATAAAAGGGCACAGCCTTTTCTTGACGTTTCTGGTCAACAGACCCTGCGTAAATTCAGCTAAATCCCAAATCTCCTCAAATGAATGAACTCTCTTATTCTCTGCGGAGTAGACATTGCATTTCAGAGGCAAAGGAAATGCTACATTGTAGTTTGTAATGCCAATGGGAAATGCAAATCCTATCGTTACCACTCGCATACTTTGACCACTAATGTTGACAAAATGACTGACCTAAGCGACTCATCAACAAAAGCAAAACGAGGATAATGGAATGTAGTCGAATTAAGTCGGGTGATGCTGAGGGAATTAGTTTAGGAAATGAGACACTTAAAGTAATAAAGGAGTTTTGCTATTTGGGGAGCAAAATAACTGATGATAGCCGAAGTAGAGAGGATATAAAATGTAGACTGGCAATGGTAAGGAAATCGTTTCTGAAGAACAGAAATTTTTTAACATCGAATATAGATTTAAGTGTCAGGATGTTGTTTCTGAAAGTATTTGTATGGAGTGTAGCCATGTATGGAAGTGAAACATGGATGATAAATAGTTTGGACGAGAAGAGAATAGAAGCTTTCGAAATGTGGTGCTACAGAGGAATGTTGAAGATTAGGTGGGTAGATCACGTAAATAATGAGGAGGTATTGAATAGGATTGGGGAGAAGAGACGTTTGTGGCACAACTTGACTAGAAGAAGGGATCGGTTGGTAGGACATGTTCTGAGGCACCAAGGGATCACAAATTTAGCATTGGAGGGCAGCGTGGAGGGTAAAAATCATAGAGGGAGACCAAGAGATGGATACACTAAGCAGATTCAGAAGGATGTAGGCTGCAGTAGGTACTGGGAGATGAAGAAGCTTGCACAGTATAGAGTACTATGGAGAGCTGCATCAAACCAGTCTCAGGACTGAAGACCACAACAACAACAAGCGACTCACTCAATTTAGCCTGCTTACATACGCCTCGTAACAAACGGAATGGTCATTTGTACTTTATCACATTTATAAACATCTCCAAATTCATTACCAGATCCTGAGCTTCCAAACTAACTTCGAGCTGTGCTAACAGGTTAGGATATCACCATAAACAACAATACAATTAATTATGTAAATAAGAACTTTTAAATGTAACATATTTTTTAAGATGGACTAAAAAGTATAAACAATTTTCTCCTCAAATACACATTCCCAACCCTTTACAGGTAATCTAGAAAATGTTTCCTTTAGAATTTTTAATGGCTATGACAAATCGTTGTTGAAATTGAAACGCAGTAGATAATAGTAAGGATTTGAACTATTCACTAATTAATTACGTATTGCATACGTGTCAAGTTTTTCTTTTCAAATTCTACGAGTATTTTTAGTCATTAAAACTTCACAAGCACAAATCTGCATGAAAGTCTGTATGTGGTCGGGTGTCTCTACTGGGTTAGCAGAAGTCACTGTATCATGCTTAGCGCGTTTTAGAAACATTAAAATGATTTGTAATATCTGTTTTCTGCTTTTTACTGTTTTGTGCGTGTTAATTTTTCAGTCTATTTCAGTCGTTATGATAAGATAAACAACAGATGTATGGTGAATTTCACGTTTGTTTGAATCTCTCTTTACCTGAGTCTACCAATACTTGGCTTCCTCCTCAATTAGTTCATGGAAAGACATCAAAGGGAAAATTTGGAGGGAATGGAGCTCAGCTGGGGACTTACCAGCAACCGTTCTTACTACGGAACATTCAAAAGTGGAATAAGAGAAGGGGAAATAGCAGTGGGACAAAAAGTGCCGTCTGCCACATGCCAGACACGTAAGCGAGTTAATATTGAATTATCATCGAGTTCTGAGTTGCTGAAAGATTCAAATCGCTAATTCATCGGGAGAAGGCACTCCGTCTTCAGGCCACAAGTGATCCTTCGGGACCATCCAACCGCCGTGTGATCGTCAGCTGAGGTTGCCGGTAGGATGGGTGAGTGGTCAACACACCGCTGTTCCGGTCGTTATGAGGGTTTTCTGTGACCGGAGCCGCTACTATTCGGTCGACTAGCTTCTCAATTGGCATCACAAGGATGAGTGCACCTCGAAAAATGGCAACAGCGCATGGTGGCCCTGATGGTCACCCATCCAGTTGCTGACCACGCCCGACAGAGCTTAACTTGGGTGATCTGACGGGAACCGGTGTATCCACTGTGGCAAGGCCGTTGCCGAATTCATCAAGAAGATAGTTTAAAATCATCTGCAAAATTCCTACCGAACAAACGCGAGAAAACAACGTGATAGAAACCTGTTAAAAATAAACAGAAGCTTCATAAATGGAGTCAGTGTTCTGTTCTGTCTCTGTTGGAGCACGTATGATGTCACACTCTTGAATACTATGACACCATGTGTTGAAGTAAATATCCGTTACGGTTGAGTTCAATTAACCCTACAATCATCATGAGATGAAGTGCACCGCTTAAGGCTAAGCAGCCTGTACTTTTTACTGTCAGAGACTAAGCAATCTATTCGGCGTCTCCGGATGTAACCTCACTTATTTCATCAATAATAACAAATCAACACTACGGGCGACACTCAACCTCTTATAGTCGCCTACTTGAGTGCGAACATTAAATTTACGCCGGCCCGTGTGGCCGAGCGGTTCTAGGCGCTTCAGTCTGGAACCGCGCGATCGCTACGGTCGCAGGTTCGAATCCTGCCTTGGGCGTGGGTGTGTGTGATGTCCTTAGGTTAGTTAAGTTTAACTAGTTCTTCGTTCTAGGGGACTGATGATCTCATATGTTAAGTCCCATAGTGCTCAGAGCCATTTGAGCCATTAAATTTACATTATCTCGATTGGTGCTCGTCTAAGTTCCTTTCTGATAAAGGAGCATGTAACTGTGCAAAAGAAAAAGACAAGAGCAAGAGAGAAACATTTTAACTATCAGAAAGTTATGGTGGAAGAGTTCTGTGTCCAGCCATACAAGAAAGTATGTTGCATGTTCGGGTCATCCACAGTTCTGAATTTAGAACAGAACACATAGGGTGAATTACGATGTTTATTGGAGCTTTAAATCCCTGGGCTCCACACTGAAACCCTCGCTCCTACCAATAGTTATTTATGACCCAGGTGAACAAGTCCCAAACCGCTAGTAAATGCAACTACGGTGTGGGACGGCGCGACCACTTCTTGCCCCTACTTTGCGCTGCTTCCGTAATGAAGCGGTTCTGTGTGGTGAGCCGTTGGGCGACGCGTTTAATAGAAAGCGCCTGACGGGTCGTCGGGCGCCGATTTACAAGCCAATATACTGAACGCCGGCCGTGTTTACTGCCGCACGCGAAACGGAGCGGGTCAATTTTCGGCGAGCCTAGTGGACACGGGCCGGCCGGCCCATTCAGGGGGAGCACCTGCTGCAGGGCTGCCAACGGAATGGCCCGCTACATCACCCGGCCTGCGGCCCGCTGCATCACCTGTGCGGCAGCCCGCCTTGAGTGAATCATGAGGCTGCTGACGTCACTGGAAGGTCGAAGGACTCCTCCGCTTCGCTGTTCTACGTTCCTCCTCGAGATGTACCGACGTGTTCCTGCACGCCGAGCAGAACTATAAATCTCACCCTCCTCTCACCACCACCACCACCACCACCACCACCACGACCACCACAACTACCAGCACTAGCTTCCCTATTAAACTAACTTCCTGCATTTTTTTTCATCACAGATTTAGTTAATTTTAGGATTCTATATGTATGTTCAGGAAATATGTAGCTTTCTTGAAAAGTGTTACGTTAATGAACTATATTGATAAAAAAAAAACTGCTCACAAATTATTAAAAAAATCAGTGCAGTAAGGAAATTGCAAATTGTATGAACTATCTAACATGGTGAAATTAACCAAATTTTCTTTCTTAATGTTTATGACAGACTGGATTTAGTGCGATATTATTATGATACACAATAATTAACAGATATTATCTGTTCCTAATAAACAAAGAAAGAGCTGTAACTCTTCAAGCTTTCCCGGCGATCTAATGACATCTTGGGTTGTCGGGTGTTCTGCCGGATATCAGCGTCGTACTTGCACGATATTTCGGTTACGTAGCTCGTAACCTTCATCAGGTGCTACCTGAGAGTTACTATTAAGAGCTGTGGAAATGTCCCCCTTATGTTTGATCGATAATTCGCTTTCGGTGAAGACTAGCCTACCATTACATAAACTGCTGATCCAAAACAGAGACTTTGAAAAGACATTTGGCTCAAATCGGATTATTTCCGGGACACCTATAGTATGTGGACGATACGTTTGTCGATGGCGGGGCGGAGCGACCCATGTGGTCGTAACCTGTCATCAGCTTCTCGGTGTCCCCAATAAAGAAATACAAGTGAAATAGGAGAAAATCTAAGGGTGCTCGCAGCTGCTTTTATAATACAAAAGAATTAATTAAATAAAAACGTCTTAATATAACACGTTTTTAAAATGCAATAAGAAGTAAGAAATTATTTCTCCTAGCCCCAAACATATTCCTAGCCCCATGCAGATAGTTCTGGAAATTTTGATTGCTATGGCAGTACATGCATAATTTAAAATGAAAAATGGGGATGGGATGCAATAATATTGAGGAGGAGAACAATTCATACATTAGTTATGTATTACATATGCCGCACGTTTCTTGTTTTAAATTCCACCAAGTATTACCACAACCATTAAAAATTCACAAGCACAAGTTTTCAAGACTATCTGTATGCGATTAGGCGTATCTCATGGGGTAGGAGAAATTATTTAATGCTGTTTAGTCTGTTTAAAAAGGACTGAACAAGTTTTATACTAATGTAATTATTTTCTGCTTCTTAGTCATCTACATGTGTGTCAAAGTTCTCAGTCGATTTCAAACATTTTGACGAGATTACAAGAGAGATATATGTTGAACTTCATGATTATTTGACTTTCTCCTCACCTGAGTCAACCTACAGATTCTCTCCTACGCTTGTTCACGAAAATACGTCGAAGGTAGTAACTGAAGAGGATCCAGCTCAGATGGGAACTTATTAGCAACTGATCTTACCGTGAAACATTGGCAACTGGAATAAGAAACAAAGGAAATAGCCGTCGACACATAAAGCACCCTCCGCCACACACCAGTCACAGAAGATTGTTAATATTACAGTGTAATTGAGTTCTGAACTATGTGGAAGGTTTCAAGCCTCTAGCTCATCAGGAAATGGTAGTGGTAAGGAAAGTACTCTCCGAATATTCCAGACAAGGAAGATAGTTAATATAGCATTGCCATCATGCCCTCAGCTACGCGATAAGTTTCAGGTCTCCAGCTAATCGGAAAATTAATTTACAGTCAATTGCAAACAGACAAGTAAGTGATCTAGTATTCGCGACTGGGACATTCAGTTCTGCAGTGACTTCTGCAGCTGTCGGCCTTTCAGTTTTCGTCAGAATTCTCTTCAGTGACGGCATGTCACGATCACTCGACAAACAGTTTGGTCCGTGTGGTGACTCAGCAGACGATTTTCTTCCGCTTTCCCTGTTGCTGTTGTTGTGGTCTTCAGTCCAAAGACTGGTTTGCTGCAGCTCTCCACGCTACTCCATCCTGTGCTAACGTCTTCATCTCCGATTAACTACTGGAACCAACATCCTCAATCTTCTTACTGTATTCAACTCTTGGCCTCCTTCAACGTTTAAGTAGTTCTCAGTTCTATGGGACTGATGACCATAGATGTTAAGTCCCATAGTGCTCAGAGCCATTTGAACCTCCTTCAACGGTTATTACCCCCCACGCTTCCCTTCAGTACTAAATTGATGAACCCTTGATGCCTTAGAATGTGTCCTACCAACCGATCCCTTCTCCTAGTTATGTTGTGCCACAAATTTCTTCTCCCCCTAATTCTGTTCAGTAGCTCCTCATTAGTTACGTGATCTACCAATATAATCTTGAGCATTCCTCTGTAGCACCACATTTAAAAAGCTTCTACTCTCTTCTTGTGTAAACCGCTTATCACCCAAGTTTCTCTCCATACATGGCTACATTCCATATAAATCAAAATAATTTCTCTATTTCAGAAACGTTTTTCTTGCCATTGCCAGTTACGTTTTATATCCTCCCAACTTCGACCATCATCAGTTATGTTGCTTCCCAAATAGCAAAACTCATCTACAGCTTTACGTGTCTCGTTTCCTAATCTAATTCCTCAGCATCACCTAATTTAAATCGACTACATTCCATGATCTTCATTTTACTTTTTTTTAAGTGCATCTAATTATTTCTTCTCCATGGACTTAAATTCCTACTCAAAATTTTTCTTTTCTTTTCTTTACTGCTTGCTTAGTATACAGGTTGAATAATGTCGGGGATAGGCTATATCCCTGTCTTACTCCCTTCTGAACCACTGCGTCATTTTCGTGTCCCCGCGACTCTTGCAACTGCCATCTGATTTCTGTACAAATTGTAAACAGTTTTCCGCTCCCTGTATTTTACCCCTGCCACCCTTAGAATTTGAAAGAGAGTATTCCAGTCAACAATGTCGAAAGCTTTCTCTATGTCTCCAAATGCTATAAATGTAGCTTTGGCTTTCCTTAACCTATATTCTAAGATAAGTCATAGGGTCAGTGTTGCCTTGCGTATTCCTAAATTTCTAGAAAATCCCAACGATTCTTCCGGGAGGTTGCCTTCTACAGTTTTTCCATTGGTCTGTAAGGAATTCGTGTCAGTGTTTTGCAACCATGACTTATTAAACTGATATTTCGGTAATTTTCACATCTGTCAGCATCTGCGTTCTTTGGAATTGGAATTAATATATTCGTCCCGAAGTCTGAGGTTATTTCGCCTATCTCATACATCCTGCTCACTAGATGTGATAGTTTGGTCATTGCTGACTCTCTTGAGGTTATCGGTAGTTATAAAGGAGTGTTGCCTACTCCCAGTGCCTTCCTTCGACTTATGTCTTTCGGTGCTTTGTGAAATTCTTCACGCAGATTCATATCTCCCTTCTCATCTTCATCTACATCGTCGCCATTTCCATAATGCGGTCCTCTAGTACAAAACCCTTGTATAGTCCCTCAAAATACTCGTTCCACCTTTTTGCTTTCCTTCTTTGCTTAGGAGTGGTTTTCCATCTGAGTTCTTGATATTCATACAGGTTGTTCTGTTTTCTCCAAAGTCTCTTTAATTTTGTGATAGGCGACATCTATGTTGCCCCTAGTGATATACGCCTCTACATCTTTACATTTGTCCTCTAGCCATTCCTGCTTAGCCATTTAGCACTTTCTGTCGATCTCAGTTTTAGAAGTTTGTATTCCTTTAGGCCCACTTCATTTTAGTTAATTTTTATATTTTCTCCTTTTACCAATTCAATTCAATATTTATTGTGATACCCAAGGATTCCTACCAGCCCTCCGCTTTTTACCTACTTGATCCTCTGCTGCCTTCACTATATCATCACTCAAAGTTACCCATTCTTCTTCTACTGTATTCCTTTCCCCTGCTCTTGTCAGTCGTTCGCTAATGCTCCCTCTGAAACTCTTTGTCACCTCTGATTCTTTCAGTTTATCCAGGTCACATCCTCTTAAAATCCTGCGTTTTTGGAGTTTCTTCAGTTGTAATCTGCAGGTCATATCCAATAAACTGTGGCCAGCGACCACATCTGTTACTGGAAATGTCTTACAATTTGAGCCGGCCGCGGTGGTCTAGCGGTTCTAGGCGCGCAGTCCGGAATCGCGTGACTGCTACGATCGCAGGTTCGAATCCTGCCTCGGGCATGGATGTGTGTGATGTCCTTAGGTTAGTTAGGTTTAAGTAGTTCTAAGTTCTAGGGGACTGATGACCACAGATGTTAGGTCCCATAGTGCTCTGAACCATTTGACCCATTTTTTTTTCTTACAATTTGAAACCTTCCGGTGTCAACAGGTCTTTCCCACAAATAGAATCTTCTTTCATGATTGTTAAACCAATTATTCTTGCAGAGAACTATTTAAGCTGTTGGGAATTCTGACTCATGCTTCACGGTATACTTATTCCCTCGTGACGTTTGTTTTAAATAATCCGCTATAGTTAGAAAGGGAAAGTTATGTACAAAGTTACGCTATCAGAAGGAAAAATATTTTTGATCACTTACACAGTGATATAAAATGTCTGGCAGACTGCAAAGTAAAATCTGAAAAGAAAGTGAAAAAGTTTCTCCTCGACAATTTTTCTTTTCTGTAGAAAAAATTCTGTTATTGTAATGTGTAAAAGGTGGTGGGTAGGAATTACTGACTGATACCTGTATATCAAAAGTCTCTTAAAAATATTCAGTATGTAGCTATGTTTACAACACGGTGTGAATGTAAAATGACTCGTTCCACACCATTACAATTCATCGTGCAAAATGATCCGTAGAACATGAAACTAGCCAAGACACAAAAAACGCGAGATGTATGTAGGTATTGTCATCACTTCTGTTTTGTTGGTATGTTCAGACAGTCGTTACACGCTCTAACTGCTATAACACTTACGTGGTGGGAGAAGGCTCGACGTATTCTTCAACTGGTCCACAGCCCATTAATTCATCTCCCTGCCTTAACTGATCTAGGCTTCTTACGTGTACCAGAAAGAAAATAGCCCGATTTGTATACAGCACAAGTACCTGATTTGCTTTATAAACGTGGAGACCCCATATTCCGAGGCCCTCCCTTCGCGGCACTCGGAACGCGAAGCAGGGAACGCCGTCTTCGGCTGTTCGACGTCGCGAGTCCTCCAGATGACAGGCGTCTCTGTGGGCCCACAGCGGCGCTGGAGTGCGTGTGACGTCAGCCCAGAGAGGCGGCGCTGCGCCGTGCTCCTGAATAACCCTCTCTCGCCCCTTCCTGCTTTCTACCTGACGGTCGCTTCGCTGCATTCGAGGCGCACGCTCGTTTGTGGGGACTATGAACGCGCTACACCAAACAACCTTCATGTCAGTCAGATACATTGTGAAAGCGCTGTCGCTCACAGAATCTCAACTGAAGGGGCTGCACTTCAGATTTGGCACAAAGAGGTTGTTAAGTAGTTTCATTCACTTGTTGTATACAGAGATGCAATTAACTAATGAACAGGGTCGATTTGAACAGTGGAACGAACTGGGGCAAATCCTTCCCTTCATGCCACGCTTTACAGACCTTTAGAGTGGAGTCCACTGTAACTTATCAGTATCTTGCGGTTAGGTAGTTGACAATCTTTTACCTTAAAAATGTAAAGAAGGCGCTCGAAACTGTGGGCATTAATATGGCTTGGAAGTCATTTTATCTCTTCTAAATATTCATATTTGATGAGCAAAGTTATTTTATTTTGCTTCAGAATTATATATCTCATGGTTTCCCCAGTTTGTGTTCATGTAGAACAGTGCTAATAATTTTCTTTCTGCTGAAATAATAATTCCATATGAAACTGGAAGCATGGGAATGATGTCTTGCGCATATACTCTTTTAAACTACTGCCGATTTGTCTATTACTTAACCATAATAATTCTTTTTACTTTAATTCACCACAAAAATGCAAACTACCTGCGGTAGATACAAAGTAGCATGCTTATATAATATTGGAAACAGTGGTACCGATGAAAATACGTTTATATGAAACTTGTGTAAACAACACATGAAAACAAAAAAAAAAAAAAAAATATGCAAAACAGTGACTGAAGGAAAACACAGTCGATACATATATGTGTGTACAATCTTAGAAGAGTTTCGTCTTGCATAAATCGGATATTTACTCTAATGGTTTAAAAGTTTATCTGTGCGATTCATCCCACCTTGCATTATCCGCATTGATATATGTGAACTATAATAAGAGCAAAAATCAGCCATATCTTTCCAACTATCCTTATATGGAGCCGTCATATGGCAAGTGATCATAATGGTGAGCAGAGTTGTATTTGAACATTCTGTTTCATTTAGGCACTTTACATGTTTCTTGTTTAATTTAGCTTAGTGGATGTTCAGGGATTTTGTGGAGATTCATCACGTACGATAAGTTACGAGAAAAACGAAATGTTTACAGGAGCAACAGTTAAAGAGTTTCCATATCTGGCTGCTATTGTCCTTCAACTTATCATTTATCCCGTACACTTAGATCTCTCTCTTTCTCTCTCTCTCTCTCTCTCTCTCTCTCTCTTCCTCCGTGTGTGTGTGTGTGTGTGTGTGTGTGTGTGTGTGTGTGTGTGTGTGTGTGTGTGTGTGTGTGTGCGTGCGCTCTCGCATGAGAGAAAGAGAGAGACAGAGACAGACAGAATGTTGGTCTCGGGCTGTTGGTCTGTTTGTCACTTTTTCCGCGGCCGTCACCATACACTGTATTGACAACCGTCGAGTGTAATATGCGAGCAGAACTATAGAAATATTTTATGTTACAGCCGGATCTGAAATACTTCCCATTCTCATACTATCTAGTACATGTGACTGTTTCTTGGCTGTCATCCACCACAGCGTATGCACGGGTGGAAACTAAAAGCTGAACCATTCTAATAGAACAGTTCTTGGTTAAGTCATTAATTCAATTTTTTTTTATATTTGTGGGATCCACATCCTCCAGAGGCTTAAGGGGAGTAAGAATAAAATTTTTTTTCATATTTTTCGATTTTTATCTCATTGTAAAATTTGCAATTTTCAGACAAAATGATATATATATATATATATATATATATATATATATATATATATATATATATATATATATCACTTATAAACTCACATGGGAAGTATATTATTTTACTTTTTTAAATATAATCTACACCAATTGAAAATGTTAAAATTTTTACGTGTATTATTTCAAGATCTAATAAAATCCGTAATTTTTTATACAGAAGGCTGTGGATTGCTTAGTTATGAAGGTTAAATTACGTGTTTGTATTGGTAGCAATGTTAAAAACAGTATCGTATCGTTTCATAGCATATACACGCGTTGTATGTCGAAGTAATAAAGTTTTTCCGAGGAAAAGTGAAGAACAGATTGGTAAATCTCTCAAAAAGTAAATTATTACGCCAAAACGAAGTGTTTTGAAGAAACGTAGGTTTCATGGTAATAGATTTTCGAATAAAGGGAGACACTGTGTTCAACACGTGGCGTGTGAAGTTACAGACAATGAAGTACAGGCAAACTCATCAGTATCTGGATAAACACCCATTAGTGCTTCGAAGATTACAATAAACCGTTGTGCTACACAGTTTTCTTAAAACGAAAGTTATGTAAATGGGAGGTTAGGTTATATTCTGGTAGATTCACACATCCTAAGTAGGGTGTTGGGTAAATGTATGTGTTTTAAAACATGTAGAGGGCCAATTATTTTTCATGAATACAGTGAGGTTTTAAATGGAGTAGCCCTCAAACTTATCATTAATTGTGCCAGTTGTAACTATACTCATTCATTTTGGAATTCTGATAAGTGAAAATATAGTTATTTTGAAGTAAATGTTAGGTGGTTCTATGGATTGAGAGATATTGGCAAAGATCACACGCAGCAGAAGCAATGTGTGCTGTGATGGATTTGCCACGACCACCTTGAAAGTCGACAAGTACGCTGGATTTGCCAATGGAAGGTGCTGCAAACGACGCTCTAGAAGTAGATGATGGTATGACCGAGATAACAGTAGTTTTTGATGGCACTTGGCAGAAGCGCGGCTACAGTTCTAATATTTCTGTTGCTTTGGTGACCAATGTGAATACTGTAAAGGTAGCAGATTTCCAAATTTTAACCAAACGTTGTTATAAGTGTAAATGTAGTGTAAGGGAATGAATAAGGGAACATCTGTTACAGAAATTATGAAGGAACAAGTGCTGGTATGAAGGCCTATGGAGCAATTGAAATTTTAGTCGATCTGTTAACGAGAGGGGAGTGTGTTACACAAATTTCTTGGGTGATGGAGAGTCAAAAGCATATAACAGTGTAGTAGCCCCTCAGCCTTAAGGTTTGAAGATTATCAGAAAACTGGAAAACTGTTGTTCGTGTTCAGAAGAGGATGGTCACCAGGTTGAGGAAGTTGGAACGATGTTTAAGAGACAAGAAAATTTCTGATAATGAAACCATAAGAGGCAGGCTGACAGACAAAGTGATTGATGAACTACAGCAGTATTATGGATGGTCATTAGAAATAATACTGAGGATTTGTTGAAAATGAAACAGACAGTATGGGCTACCTTCTTCCACAGACTGTCAACTGATGAAAAACCAGTACACCACCTTTCCCTCTCGGACGTGCTTCATGGTGCAATTACCGCAATGCCCAGTGCTCAAACAGTTCATACAGCCATTAACCTTCTATCCCAGCAGCAGTCATTGAATATCATAAAACCTATTTTCAAAGACCTGGCACATCATGAATTACTGCAGAAGTGTCTGCATGGTCAAACTCAAAATCCTAATGAGTCGTTCAATAATATTATATGGACTTGCTTACTAAACATGTTTTGTTGGAACGAAGACAGTAAAAGTGCAGGGGGGGGGGGGGCGTCAGTGATGCTGTTATTGTTTTTAATGACGGCAGCATTGGTAGGGTGAAAGTGCTACAGCATATGGGAATTAATCCTGGAGCAAACTGCATCAGAGAACTTGAACGGATGGACAAGTTTCTCATGAATAAAGCAGAGTACGTAGCACAGTTGGTCACTAACGAGTCCAGAAAGAATAAAAGAAGGAAACATTTGGCAAAAGATCAATAGGATGACTTACAGTACGGTGAAGGGTGCGTCTGAGTGACTAAAACCAAAAAGAATATGCATATATTAAGTGAGTTACAGTCTCTTGAAACTTTTACATTTTCTGTTGCATTTTTCCCTAAATATCAGAAACCACTTCGAGTAGAATATTCAAATTTTCAGGGAGTAATAACATACATATCTTGAGTCTACTAAACAAAAAGGAGAGCATAATGTTATGTATAATTAAAATTATTTATGATAGCGTAAGAAAAGTACAAAAAATTTTAATCGCATACTAAAGTAATTGTATTTCCGAAATCAGTGGCTGAAATGCAATAATTGTAGTTCAGGAGATTCAGAAGATACAGTTTAATGTCCTGTAAAAATTTCATTTCAATGGCTACAGTGGTTCCTGATATACAGGGAAGTCGAGACACTAAATTTAATATTGTCGGTATAGGGCGTTCCAACTCCTGTTAATAAACGTAAACATGGTCCGTAGTAGGCTGTAGTGCGATGTTTATTTAATAGTGCGATTAGCTAATTTCGATCCTTTCGTAAATTGACGAAATAAGGCTACTTTTTACTTGTAAGTATGAGTGCCTTGAAAATGACGTGAAGTACAAATGTTACAGAAGTGCTTGACAATGACGCTTAGTCGAAATTAGCTAATCACACGATTAAACGTACACGGAAGACCATGTTTAAGCTTATTAATAGTTAATTTTAAATTTGGCCTGATGCATTATTCTCATGTATCTCTTGCCAGCTATAGTCTATAATTCAACAAACCTTCTGCATTTTAAAATGTTAACAGATTTCTAGGTCTTCTTCTGCGATAATTTTTCTTCCTCCTTTACTTCACCCATCTTTGGCTATGACTCATTCGTCTTTTTCTTGTTGACTGGTTGTAGAACGGTTACAGGGCTTAGGCGAACAATCCATCACACTTCAGTTTCGTAACACTACGTTCCAAATTGCTTTAGTCGCTTTATGTATGTCTTCGCCATTGTCCGTGTTTTGAACTCACGCAGAACTGTGTTGCAAATATACCTATTCAGGTGTTTTTGTTTTGGCAGGTGGTGCTTTTTATAAATGGATCGTTGGCCTTCTGAATTCAGCATTTCGACCTTCTGTGCACACTGATAATTAGTACATTCTGAAAGTTGTAAGGAACCAACTCGCCGACGATGTGGTAGGAACAGCGTAATCTATAATCAGCGTATAACAAGTGGTCTTTTTTGGAGAAGAGATCCATTGTACTATCCATCCCGCCCTTTACCTTCCAGCAACATTTGGGAAATGTAGAAACGTGATCATGCGAATGGAGTATGCGCACCCACAATTGTCACGATTCACTATCCTTTCTGTACAAAACTATTCTATTCTCTTTGCTTAAGCTTTTATAGGGTACATTCAGTGTTCATTACCATTAACACCCCTTGAACTAACCTGTCAACAGGCGGAGCACTACCTCCAGAGGTGTTGGAAACCTCTTCCACCGACATCGACGTTTTTCGCGGCGGCATACATGTATAAATAATTTTAGTTCAGACCACGTCAAAAGGGTTATTGGAACATATAGCTGACCATTTTTCACCTGGCATTATAAAATCTATTAAAGATTTTTGATGATCAGTAACTTTCTGTACAATGGGGAGTGTTTAAACTGACGCATGGTACTGCTATGGGCTCTCCATTATCATGAGCTATCGATAGCTTCATCATCGAAGATATTTAAGAACGGACTTTACATTCTGCTGATTCTCACGCAGCATGCTTTTACGAGGACCATACGCTTTTAATCTGGTCTCAAGGAATGAAAGCATTCCATTACATCTTGGACCACATAAACTCTGTACATGTAGACATCCAATTTACTATGGAAGTAGAAACATTTTTCGACCTAATGATGGGAAGGAAATTGAATGGACGATAGGGTCATCCTGTTTACAAAAAGATGCCTCACACATCTTTATTTAAATCAGTGCAATTTTCACCATACAGTTCAAAAGCATTCTGCCCTGACCACTTTATTATACAGACTGAGAAAGTCTCAGCCTACGAATGCCTGAGATCTAATTCGAATGTATTGAGAAAAAGGCGGATACTAACTGTACTGCATGAAATTGGAGCTGTTTTTGCTGGTAAACGAAGTCGTTAACCGATTCTGCCAGCGGAAGCAAAGAAATTGGACATGTATGACGTACGTATTTTGTCCGACGACTTTAACGACCTGCACGTAAAATTAATGGTTTTCGACATCCGGTGAAAGACGTCCGGGATTTGATAGCATCTTTTATTACTTGGCTAAAATTACCTAGGGCAAGCACTGTGCACAGTAGCCGAGCGCTGGCCTCGAACATAGACGGTACATCAAGTACAGAAATGTCCGCCCCCGGTAGCCGAGTGGTCAGCGTGACAGAATGTCAATCCTAAAGGCTCGGGTTCGATTACTGGTCGGGCGGAGAATTTTCCCGTTCAGGGGCTGGGTGTTGTGTTGTCCTAATCATCATCATTTCATCCCCATCGACGCGCAAGTTGCCGAAGTGGCGCGAAATCGACAGACTTGCACCCGGCGAACGGTCTACCGGACGGGTGGCCCTAGTCACACGACATTTAAGTACAGAAATCTAGAAAACTGAGATATAGTGGAAAACAGGCTTACAGCGCGGCAAAAGAACACGTTTGGTTTACAGGGATTCTGTAAGAAAGGATGCGGTAGAAATTCGAATGTGTAGCAACTATTTTAAAGGAGACCGAGCTTATAATCGGAGTGGTGCCTGGAACGAGAAATTGAGAAGGAGCACGTTCAAAGAAATGGATCAAAAAATCTTAACTCTTAGAAAACAGAGATTTTACGTGATGTGTTGGCAGAAGAGCCAACACCGTGTTGCTAGAGTAGGCCGAAATGCACGCGTTTAAGCTCACGCAGACTGGCGTGAGGCCTGGAACAAGGTAAAGTAATTTTAGTAGCCAAAAATAGTACATAGCTTCTGGAATACTTAACTTTAATCCATAATTGGAGAACATCGCTCTTGATGATACACAATTACAATCTCAATATAAACTGGTAATGGCGCCTTGCTAGGTCGTAGCAAATGACGTAGCTGAATGCTATGCTAACTATCGTCTCGGCAAATGAGAGCGTACTTGTCATTGATCCATCTCTGGCAAAGTCTGCTGTACAACTGGGGCGAGTGCTAGGACGTCTCTCTAGACCTGCCCTGTGGCGGCGCTCGGTCTGCAATCACTGACAGTGGCGACACGCGGGTCCGGCGTATACTAATGGACCGCGGCCGACTTAAAGGCTACCACCTAGCAAGTGTGGTGTCTGGCAGTGACACCACATTACGCTGACGGTAGTCAATGTTCCACTACCACCCCTTAGTGGTGGCCCGGTGAAGTTGGGGGTGGCGTTGGGTAGGGCGAAGGGGTATGGGGGGGTATAGAGCACAGCGCCACTTTGGCGACTATCTGCATTTCTGCACGTGTACCCGTCCAACTGAAGTCTCCGCCAATAGACGTTAGAATTTCATGTAACGTGACGCGACCCATCACAAGACTAACCGTCACTTTAACGAATGTAGACATCTCTCAAAGCAGACAGTCATCTTCTGCCGAAGATGTTTATGTTAATCTTCGAAAGCTCGAGCTATACTTCCCATTTGATGCGATCTGAACAGCAGAGACGATGTTTTACAAGCTCTACGATTAGTACCTTGAATACCCAGTATTAATGTTGCACCATAATAGATATTTAATAGTTAGTTATTAACCGAAATTCGGCTCCTTAGGCCATCGTCAGATAATGTAATACTTAATAGATAGTCCAAACCAATTAAACGAGAATATAGAGCTGTACAAGACTGTCGTACAAAGATATGCGACATTTTATGACTATCACTATCCAAAACAGATTCATAATGTATTACCTAAAGAGACTCTGAACAAATAAATCATATGTTGCAGTATTTTAAAATATTAAAACTATATGAATGTACAAGCCAAACATGTCGTACAAATGAGTAATGCCATGTGGACAAACCTGTGAATGTGACGAACAAGCTGAAAAGAGTGTGTGTATGAGTGGGTGTGTGTGGGGGAGGGGCGGGGGAGGCGGGAAGAAATCTGTGAAATGTTGGTGTGGAACAGTTATTACAAACTTATTGTCTAATGGTGAGAGAAATAATAACAGGTTGAAGGGTGAGTGACGGAAATGTGTTTGATTATTAAGGACCAGGTCAGAATTCTTTCACTGGTGTTTATTAATGGACGGAATTTGAAGTAATCTTGGTTTCCTGCCTATAGTTCCTGTGTGCAGAGCATCACATTTCACACCATATGAATGACATTCGTTCATTGTATGTTTGGCAGAGGTGGAATCATCCTTTTTCAGTCTCCAAGTCCTTTTATGCTCAGTCAGTCTAATAGTTGTAGCTCTCCCTGATTGACCTACATGTAATTTGCCACACAAATTTCAGGAAACTCTATAAATGCCACTCTGTTATAAGGATGGAATTTTATCTTTATGGTTGAAGAGAAAGTGAGCAACAGTAGGGCCTATTCGTAGATCCATAAAGCGGTAATAATGGTTACGCCAGCAGTGGAGTATTTCTTAGGCGACTAGTTTTGACCCATACAGGTTCATTTTCAAGCCTAACCTAATGAGGCTTCACAGACAGTGCCTCATCTTATTAATATACTTTGTGTGGCAACACGTGCTCTGTAAATGTTTGTGGGACGAACACCACAATCTACACGTGTCTGTTACAAGACAAAATCAAAATTTGTAACAGGCAAACGTGAATTGCGGCATTCATCCTACAAACATTATCGAGCATGTGTTGTCACTTGGTGTTTATTACTAAAACATACTCTATCACTGCAAGCTCAGCAGGCCAGGCTTGAAAATGAACCTGTAAAGGTTCGAAACTAGTCGCCAATAAATACTGCAACCATTAATAAACGCATTATAGAATTTAAATGAAGTTGCTGTTCCCCGTCAACGACAGGTTGAAACTGAGTGAAAGTGTTCATAGTGTTAAAAGCTGGAGTACATTTCCTGGATTTTAGTTTACTGAGAAGGACCTGTGAAGTCCTACCTACATATTGTATGAAGGTCCATGTTGATGCTGTCTGAGCCGGCCGCGGTGGCCGAGTGGTTCTAGGCGCTTCAGTCCGGAACCGCGTGACTGCTACGGTCGCAGGTTCGAATCCTGCCTCGGGCATGGATGTGTGTGATATCCTTAGGTTAGTTACGTTTAAGTGGTTCTAGGGGACTGATGAACTCAGATGTTAAGCCCCATGCTCAGAGCCATTTGAACCATATTTTTGCTGTCTGAGTTGGATAAAGAGTGCTGTTACCCTCTGTCTCTTCTTTTTGCTGTGTATTTTGTAAGTTAGGGTAGGACCATAACCATTGCTGTATGCTGTTTGGTGGCCCATCTGTTTTGAGTGTGATTTTGTGCTATCTGAGTTGGATAAAGACTGCTGTTAATCTGTCTCTCTTTTTTTCTGTGTGTGTTGCACTTAGTGTAGGACTGTAACCAGTGCTCTGTGCTATTTTTTTAATTATTTTCAATTCTTTTTCAAAGTTTGGTTTGATTTGTGGTATAGATAGTAGGCGGTGTACCATGGGGTGGAAGCTGCATGTCTCTGTCTTATGGTATCCGGGGATCTGTCAGATATTATTGTGTCTGTGGAAGTTAACTTCCCGTATAACTTAAATAAATGCTGTTGTTACTGATGTTAATGGTGAGATTTAAAACTTTGATAGAGTCTCCTCCCAACTGCATTGTAAACTTGATGTACTGTGGTGTGAATTCAAATGCTGAAAAAATTTACTTAATTGTCTTCTGGTATCTGTGTACATACAAAGCCCATTACTTTAGACGTTAGAGGCTCTCTATCTAAAAATATTGGTTCGAAATTCTACATAAACATTTCAACTAATAAGAGGACTCTGTGGGGACTCCATTGCTGACACATCTGGCCGACTGTACAGATCCTGTTGGTTTCTATGGGGGTTTTATACCATATAATTTAACTGGCACTAGGTCTTAGACGAACTGAGCACCAAGCAGGGTTATTGTAATGGAAAAGAATGAGTCTGCAAAGTGGGATTACAATGAAGTGAAGTGAAAGTATCTGTAACTGCTGATTTGATCCAACAATTCTCTCGACTTCGTAAACAGAAACATATTCAAACTCTACCGTTTATAATACGGCACCACGTTCTTTCGTTTTCTATTGGTACGTTTCGAAATTATTAAGATCAGTTCGTTTGTTATTTAGAACTGCGTAGATGCTGAATAGGGACGAAATCTGCTAATATTGCGGAAAACGTCTCTGTGCACAGTGTTTACAATTTTCGTATACTCACAACTTGAGCAAGTATAAGACGTAGCGTTTGTAGCCCGCGACGTTTCATTTCCTCAACGCTGAAGCGGCCGGTTTGCCACTTAATTTATTTGAAATATGGTTCCGGGGATTGCACGTTTGCTCGAGCATGAATGCAGTTATGTAAATGTTAATCAAGAATTTGCATAAGCTCAGCAAGATGCTCACTGCGGGGATTACGCTGGCGGCGTGCTGTGCTCATTCCGGGCCCCTCTCACTGCTGCAGCGGTGGCGCCGTTAAGGCGAAGAGGCGGCCAAAATAAAAGAAGGCGGCCACGACCCGGCTGACCTCCGCACTGTGTGCCGTCCAGAAGCTCAGCAGCGATTGTTGCCAATGTGCTCGTAGACACTTTGTGGTGCGCATCTCGAGAAACGTTACAGTGTAAGACAGTCTGTGAAACTGATAGCTACGTGCACCGCAGTTCCCAGATTTCTCGGTAAACTACAGTTTCATTTACTCTCGCGTGTCCAGTCAGGCACAGTCTTTCACGAAGTACTGTGTTTCAACATTGTGCCTTATCGTTATCGCCATCTGTAGAATGAGCTGCGTCGAAGCCAACATGTTTTTGCTCATAGAGAGGCTGGACATGAATGTGGAATCACCGTGAGCAGTTCATGCAGATGCTAGGCAAACCTGCAGTTTGCGCTGTTGTTTTTGACAAACAAAGGTACCTGTAAAACGACCTCGGTACATTCCAAGTGTCAGTGTTGTTCAATACATTGCTCTAGTAGTTGTGAGTGCATTATGAAGGAGCTAAGTCAGTTCTAACGTGAGAAAATTGTTGTTAATTAATTGAAAACCTCAGCTGCCGACAGTTGTTGTTGATATACCTCAATGAGGACAGTTGAAAATGTGTGCGTCGACCGGGACTCGAGCCCGGGATTTCCTGCATAAATGGAAGACGCTCTATCCATCTGAGCCACCGAGGACACAGATGAATAGCACGACTGCAGGGTGCCCCATCGAGGTATATCAACTCCTGTCGGCAGCTGAGGGTTTCAATTAATTATCATTTATTCTAGAAAAGCTTCACGGTCATCAATGGCGTTTGTTCTCTCTAGAACAGTTACTATCTTCATATATGGTTAAATGCTCCCCGGCCATTGACCTTCGTCTGTGCGAATGCGCACAGGTTGCCCGAACTCTTACGGCAATCGTCACCTTAGTGGGCGCGAGGTATGAGTGGATGGGCAAATACCTATTTGGTGCATTACATATGTATATTGTGGGCAGTTGGGAATGCGAGTCTCACGGGAAGCGTGTAAGATATAAGTCCCTACAGTCACGCTATTCATCTGTGTCCTAGGTGGCTCACGTGGATAGGGCGTCTGCCATGTATGCAGGAGACCTCCGGTTCGAGCCCCGGTCGGGGCGCACATTTTTAACTGTCCCCATTGAGGTATATCAACAAGCCCTGTCGGCAGCTGAGGGTTTCAATTAATTATCATTTATTCTAGAGAAGCTGCACGGTCATCAATGGTGTCCGTTCTTTCGAGAACAGTTACTCTCTTCAAATACGAGAAAATTGTAATTACACGTGCGGTTGGTGCTTCTGTAACCAAGTTAGCGTACTGTTTGGTGTTTCAAGAGGCGTATTGAAGACTTATATTGCTTACATAGAAACCGGAAAAGTCTCAACTGCTAAGTCATAGCCATCTCTGCTATATCGTTCCCGACTGGTGTGCCGGCGCTTGACTTTACATCGTAACAAAAATGTGGTGCTGCGGCCAGAAAACCTGGACTACTGAGCAATGGAAGAGACTTATTTGGTTGGGTGAGTCTTTTTTTCACAGTATTTCCAACTTCTGGGAGAGTTTGTGGCTCCAGAATGAAACATTGCGGGGTAGAGTTGTGGGAGAGGGGGGAGGTAGGATTTCCGGTGATAATTTGTGGAGTCACATCGCAGTATCAGTTGGGCCCCATGGGTAATCTGCATGGTAGCGTTACTGCCAAAAATTATGTGACTATTTTAGCTGATCAGGTCCGTCTCATGGTACAATGTTAGTTCCCCAACGGTGATTCTGTGTTCTAAGGCGATACTTATTCACAAAGTTGGCATCGTTTAGGATTGGTTTTATGACCATGAGGATGAATTGTCGCATCTGGTACACGCTTTCTCCGAAACACATTAAGGACCTGTGTTCATCCGACAGAAGCTGTTTTGAATGGCAGCTCTTCCACTGTTCCATAGTAGGAACGGTAATGTTTTTGTGTTTGTGATGGTTCCATAGCTTTGTCCACCCCTGTACGTTGATGACGCATTGGTGCTATGGCCAAACCGGATTGAAAGGCTTTAGGAGTTTCTCCAACATCTAATCTCTCTGTACCCAAGAATGAGAATCACAGTGAAGAAGGAAGAGAATGGCGTATTGTCTTCTCGACGTCCTAGTCAAAAAGAAATCTGACGGTTCTATAAGACGCTGTGTTTACAAGAAAGGCAGCCACACTCGTTTGTATATCCACACCATCATCCTTCACAGCTTGAGGGGTGTTGCGGAAACCGGTCTACAGGGCCAGTGCAATATCGGAAGGAGAAAGCGTACCAAAGCAGCTTATTCAAGAAGAGCGGATGTGGCAGGAGACCAATTCGACGTGTTTTCAACCAGAAGGCACAGACTGCGCAAATAGAATACGGGAAAACGTTAACACAATGGCTTATCTGCCGTGTACCCCCAACAAAATTGGCAGAATCTTGGGTTGACGTAACATCAAACACATTTCCTGTGCAAATTACGAGAGCTCGTGCGCTACTAGTAACGGTGAAAGATAATTCTGGCTTATTTAAACCGGATGTCTACTGTATTTAATGCTGATGCGGCAAAGCATGTATCAGGTAGATTGTGCGAACAGCCGCAGAAAGAGGCCGGTGTCAGAGAAGACACAGTGAACTAAAACCAACAACATCAGTTGTTTCGGAAAACTGCAGCTGTAGGGGCCTCAATGCAGCATGAAAAAAGGGAAGTACTAAGGCAGACTTCGTACTTCTGGTATTGTGTTCTAAAGGAGACTGTTAAAATACGACTGGCTTCGCTGTCAGTAAATCGTGCAATCCAGGGCTCGGTCAACGGAGGTCACAACGTTACCAGAGAGCGACTTCCTCATTCGACAGGGTCGGTAGAAGCACTGAGGGACTGGAGTTCGCACACAGCATTCGGCGACTGCGTCCGCCACCGTTCCACCCGACGCCGCGTGCGGAAGGGTAGTGGAAGAGGGGATAGAGACCGGAGGAGAGTATGAAGAAGCCGCATCGTCGCAAAAGTTCTCATTCCACGAGCTGAAGATACGCTGTCGAAATCTCTTGTTTCGTGAACGACTGCAACTTACTGGACGCAGGTGAACAATACAAATAATTTACTAAATGTGAACCATTATTCCTTCAACACCCACAATTTCGGGCGATGTGAACAGCCACGGCTCTAAAACGATCAGTATCTAGTCCTCAGTAGTAATTCTCCTTGCACACGTGATGGATAAATTAAGTTAGACCTCAATCCTAGCACAAATTTTTGCTTTCGTCTATGTCATGATCTATTGGTGCATATGGCTTCACAACCAATTACTCGTACTTTGATGTTTTTGGTATTAGGAAACGATAAGTTATGAAACAGGTCTTCATACTATGGCCTCGACACCTGTTCAGCAGTCAGACTACCATTTTTGTGATGTTGTGCCATAATTACTAACATAACTATTCCACACTCTCAAAAGTTGCTGTCAAGAGGAACACACCAACACCATAAATGGCCAATCGGCTTCTTCGAGTTCCGGTTACCGTCCGTGGTAAAACTGTACCCCCATAAATAAAGTCTGCAGTTAGAGGCAGGCACACTGAAACCAAACTTACTTTCGCACTCTATTCCGTGCTCGACCGCTACAGTCTTCGGATTCGGCTGCAGTGCATAACGCGGACGATGTCACGACGTCAAACTTGCAGTGTTCATATAACCGCTCCATACCAACCTGAGTGCGACACTTCCGATGAAAATATTCAAAGTTGTTTCTCAGTGTCGTGGAAGAAGCTGTCCTGCCGACTTCTGGACAAGATATAGGATATATTGTCTGATGAGTTTAGTAACTAGCATCTACCCGAAAAGTGTTATAACTGCTAATTGTAGCTCTAGTAGTATTTGATGTAGTTAAAGTGACGTGATCAACTACGACGAGCGTTCAGTCAAGAATGCGACACTTTTTTTCTGACAGCAGGTTGTTTTTATTAAGGATTCCAATACACAATATTGTTCTCCTTTCTTTTGACTATAAAACCCCATTGTTCAACTTGATTTATGTTCAGTGCGACAGCTTTACGCCAACTTACTGGGAGGGTCTGTAAGCCTGCATGATACCATCCTATTGGTTCACGTCGAATCCAGTTTCTTGCTGCATCAGTTATGTTCCCCTCATCCACATACCGCTTCCCTCGGGGTGCATTCTTCATTGGCCAAACAGGTGGAATCCGGAGGGTGCGAGATCAAGGCTGTAGGGTGGATGAGGAAGATCAGTTAAACGGAGTTACGTGGTCTCTTTTAGGGTACACAGACTTATGGAAGGTCTTGCGTTCTCATGGAGAAGGAGAAGATCCTTGCACTATCGTGGCGACAAACACGCTGAAGGTAGTACAACACACTCCAGAGATAGTGGTTACATCACGAGAGAGGACATCAATCATAATAACCCCTTCAGTCCCAGAAGACCGTTGCCCTGAATTTAAATGCCGAGCGTGCACCTTTGAACTTTTTTTTACCCAGGATGGGTGGTGTGGTGCCACTCTATGAATTGCCGTTTTGTTCCCTGTTCGAAGTGATGAATTCTGTTTTATCACCTGTCACGTCAGACCAAAAACTGTCACCATCGGCCTCGTAACGCGCAAGCAATTCCGCACAGATGATCCTTCCTTGTTCTTTACGGTCTTTTGTTTGGCGGCGAGAAGCCCAGCGGGGAAACACCTTTGAGTGCCCCAAGTGGTACGTCCTGTTGAATCAGCGAGGTGTTTCACTGTGATCCGTCGATCACCTCGAATGAAGGTGTCCACACGTTCCAACACTGCAGGAGTCACAGCTGTGTGCGTCCGACCGGCAAGCTCGAGAACGAACTGGTTTGCGCCACCTTGTTGCGATGATGACAGACGCCACGCCCAACGACTCACCGTGCTTTTATTCACTGCATGGTCTCCGTTCTGGAAGTACCTACGAATATCTGCGATGCACTGGTGTCCCGCCAAAATATTCTCAAAGACAGCTCTCGGCTTGGAACGCACCGTTTCGAAGGCCACGCTTGGTGCCGCCACTATCGAAACTTCATGGTGCTATAAGAGCTGAAGCAAGAATATTCCTCATGGCTCCACAACAAATTTCGCGTTTTCTCAACTGAAACTGGCCGAGAGAAAAAGTGTTTTATAACTTATTGAACTTCCCTAGTAAGTAGAAAGTACAATCAATATTGTAGCCGTTAACGGTTCTAGCTGGTTACAGTCCTATGGAGAAGATCTCATCGACCTACTTTTCGACGTCTTCTTGGGACTGAGCTCGCTGAATTGAATCCTACAGACTCCTTACTTGCTCTGAAACAGTTTCCTCAAACGATTTTGCAGTGGAAACTTCTAAGAGACTGGAATGGGCGAAGTTAGCACTGTCGCTGCGTAATGTAGTAGTCCACGCACTTTCAGTGAACATACTTTGATAACCAGCTGGTTAACGGCGTGATGGCTTAGCTTTAGTATGAAATACAACAGCAACTCCCAGCCTCGACGTCCTGTGGTTTAAATTCGGCTTGGTTTCGGCTGAGTACTCCTCGGTCATTGTCAAATGGTGGCTGTGTTTAGCTGCTGTTGCCGTCTTTACATAGCCGCACTATCTTTTGTGATAGCACTGGTGCTGTCCCCACAGCCGGATACGGTGGTCCCGCGGCGCACTTTTCAACGCTCAAATTGCCAGCTCAACGTTGCTAAAAGCTGATGGCCGCCTTTACTGAAGCTGGAACGATTGTTTTATTATACTATCCTACAAACTATTACTCGGTGTAATAACAGATGTTTCGTTGAATGCAGTATGAAAATATTACCTTGTAATGCACCAGAGCGAGCAACAGTGACGTCACAGGAGAGAGCGTGTCTATATAAGGATGGTAGCAGCGATTAATAGACAGTCACCACTTGACAGTGGCCGAAGAGTAATCGGAGTACTCGGCCTTACGCTCGTTGATATGAAACCCATGACGCGGCTGGGAGCTCAAGAGAAGTTTATCAGTACATATCGCCGCGATACCATGCAGTCGTGTAAAACAGTGACACTGTGTAGCATGCATTCGGCAAGTCCTTGCAAATACAAAAACCACTGTGGCAACGCACTGTCTCTCCGAATAGCTTAACAGTCGTGGTCCCGACATTGAAATATGTCGAACCCTTATTGATAAATGTCGCAGCGATACTGCACGAAACTTATAACTTTAGGCAACGTATAATCTACTGTACATCATTAAAACAGTCACAAAATTGATCCTTCGTCTTAAGAATACGAAGGAAGTTAATACGGGCAAAACGTCACATCACTAACATAGTCTACTGGGTGCGTCATGATCTCACCGGCAGACTTTGAGGAGACAATGTATTCGGCTGTTTTTAAGTTACACATACATTTACCTTGTCATTTATGAATTGTGAATGGGCTTCATTGGTCACGAAATTCTTTTAACAGTAGTCATATCGTTGTTATTTTACTTCTGAGTCATCAGTGTGCCTTACCATTGGTCGTCCTCATAAGATTTTGTGGATCCAACACGGAATATGTTGCTTGAGGCCGCTGAGATGATAATGTGTTGAATCATCCTGGTAGACTAAAACTTCATGCTGGACAGCGACTCGAATCCTAGGCTGTGACTAAGCCACTTACCAGATACACTCCTGGAAATGGAAAAAAGAACACATTGACACCGGTGTGTCAGACCCACCATACTTGCTCCGGACACTGCGAGAGGGCTGTACAAGCAATGATCACACGCACGGCACAGCGGACACACAACGAACCGCGGTGTTGGCCGTCGAATGGCGCTAGCTGCGCAGCATTTGTGCACCGCCGCCGTCAGTGTCAGCCAGTTTGCCGTGGCATACGGAGCTCCATCGCAGTCTTTAACACTGGTAGCATGCCGCGACAGCGTGGACGTGAACCGTATTTGCAGTTGACGGACTTTGAGCGAGGGCGTATAGTGGGCATGCGGGAGGCCGGGTGGACGTACCGCCGAATGGCTCAACACGTGGGGCGTGAGGTCTCCACAGTACATCGATGTTGTCGCCAGTGGTCGACGGAAGGTGCACGTGCCCGTCGACCTGGGACCGGACCGCAGCGACGCACGGATGCACGCCAAGACCGTAGGATCCTACGCAGTGCCGTAGGGGACCGCACCGCCACTTCCCAGTAAATTAGGGACACTGTTGCTCCTGGGGTATCGGCGAGGACCATTCGCAACCGTCTCCATGAAGCTGGGCTACGGTCCCGCACACCGTCAGGCCGTCTTCCGCTCACGCCCCAACATCGTGCAGCCCGCCTCCAGTGGTGTCGTGACAGGCGTGAATGGAGGGACGAATGGAGACGTGTCGTCTTCAGCGATGAGAGTCGCTTCTGCCTTGGTGCCAATGATGGTCGTATGCGTGTTTGGCGCCGTGCAGGTGAGCGCCACAATCAGGACTGCATACGACCGAGGCACACAGGGCCAACACCCGGCATCATGGTGTGGGGAGCGATCTCCTACACTGGCCGTACACCACCGGTGATCGTCGAGGGGACACTGAATAGTGCACGGTACATCCAAACCGTCATCGAACCCATCGTTCTACCATTCCTAGACCGGCAAGGGAACTTGCTGTTCCAACAGGACAATGCACGTCCGCATGTATCCCGTGCCACCCAACGTGCTCTAGAAGGTGTAAGTCAACTACCCTGGCCAGCAAGATCTCCGGATCTGTCCCCCATTGAGCGTGTTTGGGACTGGATGAAGCGTCGTCTCACGCGGTCTGCACGTCCAGCACGAACGCTGGTCCAACTGAGGCGCCAGGTGGAAATGGCATGGCAAGCCGTTCCACAGGACTACATCCAGCATCTCTACGATCGTCTCCATGGGAGAATAGCAGCCTGCATTGCTGCGAAAGGTGGATATACACTGTACTAGTGCCGACATTGTGCATGCTCTGTTGCCTGTGTCTATGTGCCTGTGGTTCTGTCAGTGTGATCATGTGATGTATCTGACCCCATGAATGTGTCAATAAAGTTTCCCCTTCCTGGGACAATGAATTCACGGTGTTCTTATTTCAATTTCCAGGAGTGTACTTGTAAAATGTGAAGTTCATCGCGAAGTACCCACGTGATCGCAACGCGTCTGACCAAACGCGTTACGCCAGCTTATGCCACACACATAATGCGAGAGGCCATTAGCTCACTTTGGAACACAAACGTAATAAGCTGATACGTGTGAAGCAACGAATTTTACATTAACGGCTTAAAATGTGGGAGCAGGATTTAAATTTGTATGTAGGAAGCTAAATGTTTATAAAATTTCCTGTACTGTCGAAACTGGAATTGATTAATGCTGTTCGTTAAATTTCCTGGGGTTAGAAGTATGTTTGTACCGACAGAAACCAATGGAAGCTCTTTACGTATTATTTGAACCACAGTCGGTAGCTTATAAATAGTTCTGCACTACGTACAAAAGTTTCATTTACTGTCGCTGTATTTGCGTAAAAATATATGTAAGTCCTACATAATTTTGTATATCCTGTGTATTCCTATTACTCCCAGCGTATCCTAATTTCGTAAAATGATCTAACAATCAACAGAGTCAACAATGGTTATGTTAACTGTACAAAATGCCCCTTAACGAGGGATACCACCAAAAAAAGGGGAGAAAACACGAAAGCTAGTAACGACTTTGTTCTCATCTTAATGTGTCTATTGTTTGTCAATTATCAAAGGAATGACAAACTTCACGAATGATTCTTTCAGATAATGGTGATAATGAAATGAGAAAATCTGTACATGGAACTTTTCGGTGAAGAATGCAGTCAGTAATGCGTAACTTGCCTTATATGCTTTCAGATTACGTCGTTCTGCATAGAATTTTTTTTCTAATTACGGGACATTGGTTTCAAAAAATTATTTTTCCTCCAAAATGTAAATTAGCCTCGGTTGTGGAATGCTGTTACTTTTATTTACTGCTGGAAATCTTAAGTAATTTTGTTTCCTGTCTCGAAGTTCTAAGGTCGCTTATATTCAGATCTATTAAACTGTTAACTAACAATGTAGTGAAAATAAATTAGCAATCTACGGTTTATTACCAGCCTTAAGCAATAATTTAATTGCTATTCCAGCACTTTAATATTAAAAGCTAATATTAAAGTCTACAATAAACAACTGGTTGAGTATCTGTAGATTTTCTCTGGTACAGAGGATTAAGCCAGCAACGGCAGTTCAATTAAATACGTTTTTTAGTAGAGCATTTGTGGATACATATAGCAGTAAACTACGAATGTAGATGAAATATACTATAGAAAACTAATCAATCCATTAGACTGTACAAGTAAGCCACGTTCACCTCACTGAAGTTACTAGAATGTGTGGCATGAAAAATGCAGCACTACACAAGACAAGCTATATCAAATCTATTTATATACACTCCTGGAAATTGAAATAAGAGCACCGTGAATTCATTGTCCCAGGAAGGGGAAACTTTATTGACACATTCCTGGGGTCAGATACATCACATGATCACACTGACAGAACCACAGGCACATAGACACAGGCAACAGAGCATGCACAACGTCGGCACTAGTACAGTGTATATCCACCTTTCGCAGCAATGCAGGCTGCTATTCTCCCATGGAGACGATCGTAGAGATGCTGGATGTAGTCCTGTGGAACGGCTTGCCATGCCATTTCCACCTGGCGCCTCAGTTGGACCAGCGTTCGTAATGCACGTGCAGACCGCGTGAGACGACGCTTCATCCAGTCCCAAACATGCTCAATGGGGGACAGATCCGGAGATCTTGCTGGCCAGGGTAGTTGACTTACACCTTCTAGAGCACGTTGGGTGTGCACGGGATACATGCGGACGTGCACTGTCCTGTTGGAACAGCAAGTTCCCTTGCCGGTCTAGGAATGGTAGAACGATGGGTTCGATGACGGTTTGGATGTACCGTGCACTATTTAGTGTCCCCTCGACGATCACCAGTGGTGTACGGCCAGTGTAGGAGATCGCTCCCCACACCATGATGCTGGCTGTTGGCCCTGTGTGCCTCGGTCGTATGCAGTCCTGATTGTGGCGCTCACCTGCACGGCGCCAAACACGCATACAACCATCATTGGCACCAAGGCAGAAGCGACTCTCATCGCTGAAGACGACACGTCTCCATTCGTCCCTCCATTCACGCCTGTCGCGACACCACTGGAGGCGGGCTGCACGATGTTGGGACGTGAGCGGAAGACGTCCTAACGGTGTGCGGGACCGTAGCCCAGCTTCATGGAGACGGTTGCGAATGCTCCTCGCCGATACCCCAGGAGCAACAGTGTCCCTAATTTGCTGGGAAGTGGCGGTGCGGTCCCCTACAGCACTGCGTAGGATCCTACGGTCTTGGCGTGCATCCGTGCGTCGCTGCGGTCCGGTCCCAGGTCGACGGGCACGTGCACCTTCCGCCGACCACTGGCGACAACATCGATGTACTGTGGAGACCTCACGCCCCACGTGTTGAGCAATTCGGCGGTACGTCCACCCGGCCTCCCGCATGCCCACTATACGCCCTCGCTCAAAGTTCGTCAACTGCACATACGGTTCACGTCCACGCTGTCGCGGCATGCTACCAGTGTTAAAGACTACGATGGAGCTCCGTATGCCACGGCAAACTGGCTGACACTGACGGCGGCGGTGCACAAATGCTGCGCAGCTAGCGCCATTCGACGGCCAACACCGCGGTTCCTGGTGTGTCCGCTGTGCCGTGCGTGTGATCATTGCTTGTACAGCCCTCTCGCAGTGTCCGGAGCAAGTATGGTGGGTCTGACACACCGGTGTCAATGTGTTCTTTTTTCCATTTCCAGGAGTGTATAATCTTACGTTAAAAGTATTACACAATAATTGTAGTAATTAACATAGAAGTAGTCTAAATATCTTGAAGCAGCCCAATCAAGGAGCATAAAATTGCCGAGACTATATTGATACATTATTTTAGAATGAAAGCACCTAGCGATTTCCAACAAACTGTACATGTAATTGTAAACAATTCTGAAATTTTCCATTCTCCACAAAATAACGAAAGGAAACAAGTTTATCTGTTACTAAATTTTCAGTGTTTATACGGTAATTCTTCATTATCAAGAACGACATTTTGCTTTATCATATCCCTACTACTAACTCTTCTCGCAACGTGTTTTCCAGACTGTATCCATATACACCACTGAACGTGCCTTCAGTATTACCATCTGGCATCAGCATCAGCTAACCAAAAATAATCTGAAAGGAAGGCGTTCATTTTGCAGCTTGTAAATGAACTCACGAACGGGAAACTACAAAGGGATAGAAAGGAGCGAGAAAGCTAATCTCAAAGAAAGAGCTGTAGAAATAAAACCGATGCTACATGAGAGAAATCCGAAAAACCCGTCAGCCAGAAAAATGTATGAAATTGACCAATGCTCATAATTTAATACTAATTTTTCGAAACATGTAACTCAAATAAATGGAAAAATGATAGAAAGTTTAGAGATAGATCAAATTTATGATTATATTAAATGGAAATATATGAAATATTGTTAAGTTTTGGATTTTTAATACATATATCATCAGGAGTCAAGCGATCGCTTCACGCGGTTCTAAGAGTGTCACATCTTCCGTGTTAAAATTTATGTTTAGTCTATAAATAATAGGAGCTGATGAGCAACCGATGTTATTTTAGCTCCAAGGCGTCTTCTTCAATGATGATTGTAACAACATGGCTTTTCGTACAGTTTCCTTTGCTGGGATCATGAACAGTGCCCATGCTTTAGCTTACTGCTGAAAATGGTATTAAATTGTTATAATTACTCAAGGCGTTTTATTATTTTTTTCGTCATCTTTTCAGTTATTCTACACATATGAGCTAGATTTCAGCACGCAACACTTTCACTAACACTAAATACACTGGAAGAAAAAAATCGCAACACCAAAAGGTAATAAACATCGAGTAGTGAGACTTCGCGAATACATTGGCCTAGGTAAAAAATTTAAGTGATTAACATTGAAAGATCACAGGTTTACGTAAGCGCAAGATAAGCTATTGCAAAGTGTTATAGCATCGTATTGACGTCCCGCTACACAATAGAAAAGTTTTTCACTCTGAAATGCACATGGAAACGAAACTTATAAAAATTAAGTTGGTTCACAACGGAATGCAGAGGTTTGAAAAATAAAAGTGGTTGTTTGAAGTAAATCGAAACATTATTTCCTCCCAGGGACTATCAAAATTCAAGGCAATCACTTTCCCAGTTCGTGACAAGTATGTGATGTAGGTACATTTGATTTGGTAATGAATTTTCGTAATTCACTCAGGAGCTTGGTGAATGATGGTGTTTGATCAAGTACTAAAAAAGAATATTTTTACGTAAAAATGTAGGATATGCCCTAAAATTTCTCATCAGCTTCTTCCTCATGTGAAAGCGAACAATGGATAAAAGTTTCATATTTCATGAAACATATAAGACTGAAATTGATTTGATGAACAGGGATATATTGATGTTAAAGAAGTACTGTTTAACACAATTAAAAATTGAATGTTCTTAAAAATGACTGTTTTCAAATGGTGATATGCCGTGTCGTCTTGTGTGTTAAAAACTTAATTTTAGCCAATGCAGGAAAATTTAAGTGCGAAATTTCCTTAATATTAACTAAATTATTCGGAGCATTATATGAACTAGTGGTGGGCAGGAAATCGCGTATCTGTTAGAAATCACAGTGATTGAGAAGTCACAGATATCACAGTAGCAACGTTACAGAATCTAACTGCGATTTCAGTCACAGTTAGCAGTCGCAAGTAGTATTTCATATTCAAAGACGTGAGCCATCTATTGGTCGAATTTAGCACTGCTTTCTGCGATTTCAGTGACAAATCGCAACTAAGAGTCGCAAGTAGCAACTAAAAAGCGCGGTTAACAGTGGCATCTGTTGGCCAAAGTTCGTACTACGTCCATCTCTGCGGTACGCTATGGAGTCCAACTGCGATTTCCGTGACAAGTCGCAACTAAGAGTCGCAAGTAGCAACTAAAAGCGCAGTTAACAGTGCCATCTGTTGGCCAAAGTTCGTACTACGTCCATCTCTGCGATACGATATCGAGTCTAACTGCGATTTCCGTGACAAGTCGCAACTAAGAGTCGCAAGTAGAAACTAGAAAGTGCGGTTAACAGTGCCATCTGTGGGTCAAAGTTCGTACTACACCCATCTCTGCGATACACTACTGAGTCCAACTGCGATTTCCGTGACAAGTTGCAACTAAGAGTCGCAAGTAGCAACTAAAAAGCGCAGTTAGCACTGCCATCTGTTGAGCAAAGTTCATACTACGCTATTCGCTACCGAGTCAAACTGCGATTTCTGTGACAAATCGCAACTAAGAGTCGCAAGTAGCAACTAAAAAGCGCAGTTAACATACTTCTCCTATTGTCATCTGTTGACCGACGTACGTACTTCGTTATGAGAGCCTTGTGCCTCACGAGATCGATGTGCTGTGTGTGCATATGAAGGGCTTATTTCAATAGTGGTACAAGTCCATTTTTGTTCATTTTGAGATACAGAGTCGTAAAGTTAAATGAGCGCTGACAAATCTGCATTTGAGATACCAGAAATATTCAAGCATATGGCTTCTTGCTAGAGATGAACCTTTATTTATGTTTGTTTGGATCACTAATTTCAGAAGCATTATAGACAGAAAAGTGGAGGTAATGGACTTGTACCACTATTGAAATAAGCTCTTCATATTATATGACGACATGCACATTCAGCATCAGTTATGGTTGGTCAAATACTGCTGCGACTCTGAATGTATTATATTAATAAGAAGCAACATTGCCTTTTTCTCCTGAAAATATCAAGTAACGTAACAAATGTGTTTGATTCTGCTTCCAATATGACAGTTTTTGTTAATACTCCACATGCCTACAGGACTTTGCAATGTTAACACAGCAGAACTCAGACATCTGTATAATGGTAGAGAAATGAAAACAGTCATATGAATGCCTCACTTTTGTTCCGACACAGTTCAAGACTCAGGAGAAAAGTTTTACACCTGGGGTTCTACATGGCAACTTCACACACAAGAACTTTTTGCCGACACTACTACCAGCTACATAAGTAAGCTTTTCCTGTGTTACTTTCAAGTAATGCACTTAAGCTATTCCTGATTTAACTGGAAGATCTGTACTTCCCACTTTCATATCAACAGCCTCAAAATGCATATTGTAGACTTCGGGATATGTTACAGGTCAGTGGCACATCAAGATGGTGGAGAAAGGGGGGGGGGGGCCGCATGTCACTCTCTAACAAGTGTTTACCAATAAGTAAGTGGCGGAAAGTTATGGGTATAGGACGGCTTAAACATGTGGAAAATGAGATTTTTATTATTCACTCACTGTATTTGACATTTATTATTCCTTTAAAATCGCACAACAACTTCAATAAATCACAGTTTAATCATTCACACACTTATTTCACAATTATTTCACTTTTAAACTGCAAATCCTCTAAGAGCTGTCTTGAATCTTCACGAGTATCTCTCAAACACAGCCTTGATGTCGATAGATACGTACAGCAACCAGTAATCAGAGTCAGAAGTGTGTCTGCAAAAACACAAGGATTATTAAACAATTTTTGCTGTCATTAATTACTAGCAATGTAATTGACAGAGTAGATTGCTAATATTTGCTATAATGAATATCACATTTGCAAGAAAGATCTCACTGAAGTAATTAAGTCCGTCGAAACGCTTAGAAATTAACCTCTCGTCTGACTAAAACGGTCTAAAGACGCAGTGGCAATTTCTTCAGATCTGTTGACAATGATATTTTGAGTTATCACTTTACTGAGTGACTGAAATGTAGTTCAGGTACCTGTGAACATAACAATATGTTAGAATTCATTTTCTAAATAGGAACTATTACGGTACTGTGAGGCTAGTTACATATTAATTACACTATTAATATTTTCACAGTTGTTTCTTTAATACAAAATTAAAGCCAACGGAAGAAAAAACGTAAAACATACTTGCCAATGACAGGTTTGTTGAGATGCAATTTTCTGTGTTGACAGATGTAACTTTTTCATACGGTGGTAAGTCGCAGAAATCGCAGGAATCACAGAAATCGCAGAAGTAGCAGAAGTCACAGAAATCGCAGAAGTAGCAGAAACCGCGGAAGTAGCAGAAATCGCATAAATAGCAGTGGCGGAGGGATACACGACCTATGTTCCTTAACTGCGACTCTTAACTGCGACAAATCACACTTAAGAATAACAGATACTGAAAAGTAGCATTCACAGAAATCACTGATATCGGAAAATCACAGTTTATCCCATCACTAATATGTACTGTTTTGGAAGGCAATACCCATAAAAAACGTTGCTCCTGCGAGTACAGTAACTCCATATACAGTCAGCAGTGTTAAGGTCGGTATGAATCTCAGAAGAGAAGTATATTTTATAGCGGGTGCAAACAACATAAACTAAACAGCGTACCGTTCGCTAGGCTGTTAAAATTATTACCGCTAATTTCTCTCGATAAAGATGTTTATACACAAAGCCTCTCAAACTTCAGCGCTCCTTAAAACTTTCATCAGTATCTGCAAGCTTAGTCTCCATTAAGAATAATGAAGAAATCAACTTTATAGCGGACGAGAGACGTGAGGGAGTTTTGTGTCCACATTTAATGAAATCTGGAATTAAATTCAGCCAACACTTCCGCCGCCAGGAAGGAGTACGGTTTTACGGTTTTAATCCATTTAACGGTAGCCTAACAACGGAGTGGGGGGACACATTTCGCTGCGGCATCGACTGGCTTGCCCAGTAATTCAGTTTCGAACTTCTTATTTTCCACCCCTTGCGTTCCATTAACTCGGTCATTGGCAGTGCAACACATTCTTTTCCAGCTCAGTATAGCCTGCATCTTGTTTCTCTGCCGCCCACCCGCTTACTTTGTCTCTCTCTCTCTCTCTCTCTCTCCCTCTTAGTTTTTAGTACGGCGTACGTCGAAAGCGTGTTACATAAAACATGTTCGCAGCGAGCACGCGCTCGACGCGGCGATTTTATTGCATTTTATATTTCTGTTGACTTGTCAAAACGCAAACAAGCGGCTTTTTCCGTTTGAGCTTGCGACTACAATTTCAATATTTGCCGTGCTCTCGCCGCTAGGACATTTCCGTTTTGGAATTGAGTTTGCCGCAGGGGCGCGCCGGCTTGCCTTCCGCCACAGGCGCGTAGCTCCGTGGAGAGACGTAGGGGGCCACGCTGGGGCCCCCAGGGTGAAAGAAAGGCAGCTGTGGTCGGGGGCGTTGGCGGGGGTGGAAGTGGGGGAGGAGGTCACGACCGAGGAGCGCACCTTCCGGCTGCGTGCGGGTCCCCGCCAACGCACTGTCGCAAATCGCCCCTTCCACAAGTAACACAACACTGTGGCTGGCAACTGCTCACGTCTTCCTTTCTCATTCTCTCTTTCTTTCGTAAACACACGCACACACACACACACACACACACAGAGAGAGAGAGAGCGAGAGAGAGAGAGACAGAGACACGCACGCACACACACATACACACACACACACACACACACACACACACATATTGTATCTTCCATTGTGTCATGCAACCAAAAGCGTTTCGCTTTATTTTAAAACATCTTTACTGGTGATAGTAACAATATTGTTTTTCGTACAGATTCCTTTACTGGGATCATGAGTAGTGTCCATGCTTTAACTTACTACTGTTAACGGTATTCAGTTATTATAATTCCTCAATTACAATGTACTTGAGGACAATATTATGGAAATGGAAGAGGATGTAGATGAAGAAGAAATGGGAGATACGATACTGCGTGAAGAGTTTGACAGAGCACTGAAATACCTGAGTAGAAACAAGGCCCCGGAGCAGACAACATTCCATTAGAACTACTGACAGCCTTGGGAAAGCCAGTCCTGGCAAAACTCTACCATCTGGTGAGCAACAGCTATGAGACAGGCGAAATACCCTCAGACTTCAAGAAGAATATAATAATTCCAATCCCAAAGAAAGCAGGTGATGACAAATGTGAAAATTACCGAACTATCAGGTTAATAAGTCACGGCTGCAAAATACTAACGCGAATTCTTTACAGACTAATGGAAATACTAGTAGAGGCCGACCTCGGAGAAGATCAGTTTGGATATCGGAACACGTGAGGCAATACTGAACCTACGACTCATCTTAGAAGCTAGATTAAGGAAAGGCTAACCTACGTTTCTAGCATTTGTAGACGTAGAGAAAGCGTTTGACAATGTTGACAAGAATACTCTCTTTCAAATTCTGAAGTTGGCTGGGGTAAAATACAGGGAGCGGAAGGCTGTTTACAATTTTTACAGAAACCAGGTGGCAGTTATAAGAGTCGAGGGACATGAAAGAGAAGCAGTGGTTGGGAAGGAGCGAGACAGGGCTGTAGCCTCTACCCGATGTTATTCAATCTGTATATTGAGCAAGCAGTGAAGGAAACAAAAGAAAAATTCCGAGTAGGTATTAAAATCCATGGAGAAGAAATAAAAGCTTTGAGGTTCGCCGATGACATTGTAATTCTGTCAGAGACATCAGACGACTTGGAAGAGCGGTTGAACTCAATGGATAGTGTCTTGAAAGGAGGATATAAGATGAACATCAACAAAAGCAAAACGAGGATAATGGAATGTAGTCGAATGAAATCGGGTGATGCTGAAGGAATTAGATTAGAAATGAGACACTTAAAGTAGTAAAGGAGTTTTGCTATTTGGGGAGCAAATTAACTGATGATGGTCGAAGTAGGGAGGATATAAAATGCTGACTGGCGGTAGCATGGAAAGCGTTTCTGAAGAAGAGAAATTTGTTAACCTCGAGTATAGATTTAAGTGACTGGAAGTTGTTTCTGATAGTATTTGTAGGTAGTGTAGCCATATATGAAAGTGAAACATGGATGATAAATAGTTTGGACAAGAAGAGAATAGAAGCCTTCGAAATGAGGAGCTACAGCTGAACATTATATGGGTAGATCACATAACTAATGAAGAGGCATTGAATAGGATTGGGGAGAAGAGAAATTTGTGGCACAACTTGACTAGTGGAAGGGATCAGTTGGTAGGGCATGTTCGGAGGCATCAAGGGATCACCAATTTAGTACTGAAGGGCAGCGTGGCGGGTATAAATCGTAGAGGGAACCCAAGAGATGAATACGCTAAGCAGATTCAGAAGGATATAGGTTGCAGTAGGTACTGGGAGATGAAGAAGCTTGCACAGGATAGAGTAGCATGGAGAGCTGCATCAAACCAGTCTCAGGACTGAAGACCACAACAACAACAATAATTACTCAAGGTGTTTTGTTGTTTCTTTCGCCATCCTTCCCGTTATTCTAGACATACGGGCTAGATTTTAGCACTCAACACTTTCGCTAGCACTAGATACACTGGCAGGAAAAAAAAACGCAACGCCAAAAAATAATTCATATGCAGTAGTGTAATTACAGGAATATATACTTCCTAGGTTAAAAATTTTAAGTGATTAACATTGCAATTTCAATGGTTTACGTAAGCGCTAGATAAGCTATTGCAAATGTGGAATGCTGCCACATTAATAGACGGTGTAACCGCTAGAATGCTGGATGCAACCATGCAAACGTGCATGCATTGTTTTGCACAGATGCGGATGTTAGTCTGCGAGATGGCGTGCCATACCTGTTGCACTTGATGAGGCAATACAGTGAATGCTGTTATTGGCTAACGATGGAGTTGTCCTTCGATGATGTGCCATTTGTGCTCGACTAGAGACACATCTGGTGTTCGAGCAGGCCAAGGCAACGTGTCGACGCTCTGTAGAGCATGTTGACTACAGCGCTATGTAGGCGAGCGTTATACTGTTAGAAAACACCCCATGGAATTGTGTTCATGAATGGTAGCACAGCAGGCCGGATCACCAGACTGACGTACAATTTGGCAGTCATAATGCGAAGGGTAACAACGTGAGTACTATTGCTGCCATACTAAATAGCATCCCAGACCATTAATTTTTTTGTGAAGACCCACTATCATCTCACCATTTGGTCAATTTTGTTTTGATATTGAGAGATGCGTTCGTTTTTTGTTTCGCATTTTTTTGGTAGCGAGATGCCTGCTAACGCTTTTGTTTCGCTTTGGTGATAGCGAGACGCCTGTAAATGCTCTGTGGTTTTGTGTGTGTGTGTGTGTGTGTGTGTGTGTGTGTGTGTGTGTTTAACAGGAGTGAATATATCCTAACGTCTGCGTGTGTAAATCATAGTTTTACTATAGTACTGTTGTGGGTGGTGTAGTGTGCATATCTCACCTAATTTATTTGATACTACTTTGTGTCTTTCTAGGGTAACTGTTCTTCAGCTGATATTTTTTTTATTAGTTCAAATAAAGTTTCGTTAATACTGTTTGTCTGGCCATTTATAATGTGTTTCTTTTCTATTATTGCCTTTTTGGATTTGGAAGATGCTTGTTCTTAATGAATATAATTATTTTCATGCCTATTTCTGTTGTAGTAAGGTGGTGGTTTTCTCGTCGGATATGTCCTGCAAATTCCCATATTTCCATGTTCTTTATACCTTATTTCAAATATTCTCCTGGTCTGCCGAAAAGAAAGGACATCGCAAATATTATATTGGAGTTGGTAAATTTTAGATCTCTTATATATGCCGAGCGGTCTAAGGCGCTGCAGTCATGGACTGTGCGGCTGATCCCCACGGAGGTTCGAGTCCTCCCTCGGTCGTGGGTGTGTGTGTTTGTCCTTAGGATAATTTAGGTTAAGTAGTGTGTAAGCTTAGGGACTGATGACCTTAGCAGTTAAGTCCCATAAGATTTCACACACATTTGAATATTTTTTCTTATATATGTGTCATCCACCTTCTTTAGAGATTTCTGTATTGAGCTGTTGCTTTGGTACGCTGTTTTTATTCTTGTTTATTGAGGATGTTCCCTATCCTGTGTGTCAGTTTGTTTCAGTATGTGAGTGTGTACCAGCGTGTCGGTTCAGTTTCTGTGTTGCGTGTGGGGGCGTTGTGAGTCTTTAAATTTGTGTTGTGTTTTGCTTCTTGATTTTGTGTATACCTGGATTTTGTTATTCAATTTGGTAAACAGAGATTCTTGGCATCCATTACAGTTTTATATCTGGAGTATTATGTCCAATTCTTTATTGTAGTTTGTGAGGTGATACTGTGTTTAATCTGGGGAGCATATATCAGAGAGCTGCATGTTTCTGAAATGGGAGTGGTTAGATTATTGGTGTAGCATTATCTGCTGTGGTGTTTCTGCTGTAAATTCTGAATCAGAAGGTGGTTGACTTTAAATCTTCTGTGAGGTTTCTTTATGTTTCCTTTTGTGTACTATCAACGTCTGCTACAGTGGTGCTTACGAAAATAGGCACATCAAGACCGGCAGTTTACGAAAAGGATAGAAAAAGATTTTTGTAACTGCAGTACATAGAAAAGGATATAAACAGTATCAGATAGTTACTGGGCAATTACACTGCTCCATAGCACGTTAAAACTTAATATTAGTACCGGAGACAGAATACAGAGTGATATAAAATCATCAAGAAACAGATTAAGGAAAAACAAGAGCACAATAAATGAGAAGAATGGGGAGAAATCCACAGAGTTTAATAACCCAGCCAATATTTTTTCGTTGACTTGTCTGAAGCCTTTGATCGGATTTAAAAAAAGAGTATAATTCGAAACTTAAATTACAAGGAAGTGCCGATTAGTATAGTAAAATTCATGGAAGATACGTATAGAAGTATTGAAGCAAAACTAAAGCACACAAAGTTTTGACAGACAAAATTATAATAGATAAAGCAATTAGACAAGGAGGCTAATTAAGCCCACTCCCAATTAATAATGGATCTTGTAACTGTTGCCATAAGTAAGAAACCTAAATATTAAACAATAGGTGGTACATATTATATAAAATGTTGATGATGCTGTACTGATAGCAAATTATGGGGATATTTTACAAACTTTACTTCACAAGTTCAGTAAATTACCTAAGCTATATAATATACAAATCTGATCTAAAATAGTAAGAATATGTTAATATCAAAAAACTTGCAAGATGTAAATTAAATGTAAATCGTGTGCCAGTTGAGGTTTAAATGCCAAAGTGGTAAACGTAGTAAGGATAGCTGGGGGCGTCCTGAATACTGTGTGGAGAAATAAATTTATGAAAACTAAGGAGAAAACAGATTTATGAAAAACGATGGTGCGTCCTGTTATGACATGCGCAGCAGCAACTAGAGAGAAAACGAAAGGCATAAGGAAAAAGATAAAGGATACAGAAATAGAAATACTAAGACAGATCGAAGGGATAACAAAGTGGGACAAGAGGACAAATGTATCGATAACGGATCAGTGTGACATAGAAGATACAAATAAATGTACAAAGCCAAGAAAAAAATTGGAACGTCGTTGGACTGGATGCACCGGAAAATACTAGTTAACATTTGTCAACATGGGTTATCGTAGGGAAAGGACTACCCAAGCGATGGGACATAAATGGTCCAGTACATTCATGGAGTGAGGTTGACAAACAGGGGAAACCCTAGTCAGCAACAGTACAGTAAGAAGAAGATTATCTCTCCTTTTACAGCTTTAATAATTGGTGATAATTCCATATCTTAGTGAACACTGCAGAAAAGTGTTAAATCTCTGTATTTTTTTGTCTAAAATAAGAGACAGTGCTTTTCAAAAGAAAGAAACATTCTAATACAATTATTTTTCTTTCACTGTTGAAGAAGCCAGAAATAATAATATGTTGGACTAAAAACGAAGTATAAACGTTTTGAAAGTTTATGTGACACATACACTAATCAACCAGAACAGTAAGACAACCAAACTACTATCGATATAAACCCGTCCAGGCGATAACAGCGTCACATGGCAAGCGACACATCCATGGTGCAGGTAGTATCAGTGAGTGTGTGGTCCATGTGTAGAACGGGAAAGGTGCGGGATCTATCTGAGTTTGACAGAGGGCAGATTTTGATGGCCTGGAGGATCGGCACGAGTATTTTGGAAACTGCACGATTTGTCGGATGTTCGAGGAGTGCTGTGGTATCTTCAACACGAGGTGAAATCAAGGTGAAAACACGTCTAGACGTCTTGGGTTTGGGCGACCACCCCTCGGACGTCGTAGGCTGAGCAGACTGGTGAAACAGGAGAAGTGGCGAGCTATAGTGGAACCACCATCAGACGTAATGCTTACTTTCATTCCATAATGTCATATGGGATTATTTTTTGGGGTAATTCATCAAGCCAAGCTAAAGTTTTCCGGGCAAAAAAAAAAAAGGTGCAGTAAGAGTTATATGTGGTGTGAACTCAAGAACATACTGCAGAAACCTAGGGTGCTAACTACTGCTTTCCAATATATTTGAGGGGGTTAAAGCCAAAGTGGTGTCAGTCGTGTTTCATGCATTTTGAGAAACAGAAGGTTTTGTGAGAAACATTATAATAAATGCGGGCCTGCATCATCTACTGTTGCTTCAGCTGTTGTAAGTCGCTGGAAGTAAGCGTGGTTGATGGGTGGAATGTATGGTAGAAGATCTAGCATATCCCTTTTCTTTTCCTTAGTTACAGGTCTTGGTCCATGGTATTGGTTTTCCATAACAACACGTCCAAGTGAAACTGGCCTTCCTGGTTTGGCTGGCTTTAGACGTAGAGCGGAGAATGAAAAATCGTCATTAAGAGTCTCCTTGTAATAGAGCATAAAAGGTTCATTCTTCAGTAAACGAATCCACTGCATATTAAGCCACGACACTGGTTTTTTAGCTACATTTTGTTTTTTCCTTGTAATACCTTGTTCAAGGTACTCCGTAGACTTGAAGTCTTCACGTGACATTTGCGTAACAATAAAAGCTTTCTTTCTTCTTGATTTTGCGATTATGGAGCACCAATCAGTAGGAACATAAACTGTTTTACCTCTTGCATAGGATTCTATACATCCAAAATATGCATCATTAGGGAGATGGGAGTGGCCACTAAACATAAATTTATGGTCCATAATGTCGATGTTAACACTGGTGTGAAGCAATTTCAGGAGACACTACGCAAATTTCAAATTCCTATTTTGCCCCGTACAAGTGACACTATACATGACAACATATTTTGAAGCCGAAGCTCTTGTAGTTATACGTTTTGTAACACAAGAACCTATTTCTTGTGCCCCACGTGAGGCCATTGTCTCATCCCATGTGTACATAAAGCCAATATCAGTAGACAGCTCATGACAGCCAAGATTGTATAAGTACATGTTTCTTTTATAATAGGCCACAGAAGTGGTCAGTTTGGGGAATGGTAGAGCTTTCTGCAAGTCAAAATTGAAGGCGTAATACAATTTATCTTTCTGTAAGTTTTCTTTATCTAATTTCAGGTATGTTCTAGCAGCCTCCGCCTTTCGAAGATGAAGTTCATGTTGTACTTCCACGTTCTTTCTTTCTATTGCATCTTCTAAAGTGGACATCTGTATTTTGTACTTGTCACACTTCACACAGGTATCTTTACGTGGAGCGTGAAAGTGCAAGTTGAAGTAATGACTGAAGCATCTGCTATAAATGGGTTCTTTAACAGGTGACATTTTTTTCTCTTTGCAGTATTCTCTATATAAGTTATACATAAGACGTACATTAAGGTCAGGGGATATATATTTTCTGTTTGGATTTTGAGCTCTTGTATAATGAGACTGGTATGAGGGGAATGATGAAATATGCTTCCGGACAATATCCATTCTTTCATCAGAGATTTTGTTAACGGGTATCCCACTTCCTCGTTTGTCCGATCCTGGTTGCTCTCCCATTTTCAACTTTTGTACAGCTCTGGTCATCCGCCCAGCTGATATTTGGAATGTTTGAAGGAAATATTTTTTTGCATACTTTAACACTAGTTCCATCAACTTGAATATAAAATAGATTGCTAGTTGACTTTGGCAATCTTAACCCATCTCTAGGACGCCTGTGTTGAGGACTTATTTGCTTAATTAACCCACATAGAAAAGCATTCTGACAGGAAAAATAACCTAAATTCCAAAATGTTTCGAATGAACATCTGCGTGCCACTTGTGATATCTTATCTACACATTTTAATCTGCAGTTACAATTTATGTTTGAGAACGTCTTTTCAGGAACCTTTCTCCCTTCCTTAGTTTCATATGCCGGACCCAAGTTTCTCTTTTTCTTTCTTTCCTGCTTCGTACTCCCCCTTTTTCGCGTCTTTCTACTTCGATTTGGTAATTAATGTTGTGTTATTTCCACTTCTTCCTCTGCAACCAAACAAACACGCATAATTATTTTCCGAATGTTATGCTACGACGTTTTGTGGTTGTGTATCAGGACTGTTATTATTTTTGCGAATTGTTTGGCAGAAATTGTGCTACATCGTTTAGCTCGCGCACCACGTTTGCTATTAATTTCAGTGAAATTGCGTTTATAGGCCAGTCACTGTTAAACTTCAAAGACACGATAATGTGTTACTAACGTAATTGGCCAAATGATAGATTACGTGAGTTAAACTTACCTGAAGAACCAAACATTTCATTCTCTGAAGGATCATAATCATCAATAGATCCTGCATTTTGCAATGTACTGTGTTCACTACTTGTGTCTTCATCAAATTGAGGATCCATCTTCACCAAAACACGTAAACTACACAGTACGAAAGCACACCTTAGAAGCACTTAGAGGAATAATGGCGTAAGTTAGACTTGCACCCCAATGACTGTAAACAAAGCGGCCCATTCATTCACAAGTGAAAATGCTAACGCCATCTATGGGGGTAAGAACAAAACTGTGAGTTACACCATTCTTCCATTTAACAGATCTATATTTCAAAATTGTATTGCATTACTTAAGTCAATAATTTAAAAAACGTGACTTACACCAGTTCGGCTTTAACCCCGTCATTTATTCCTTACTGAAATTTGTCATTAAAAATATATCACTTTTTCAAACCAACAGCTCAATTCATAGTATCAATACTAGAAATAAGAATAATCTTCACAAGGATTTAAAGTCACTTAGTCTTCTACAAAAAGGTGTCCATTACTCATGAACACCCATTTTCAATAACTTGCGAGCAGCCATAAAAAGCTTAACAACCAATGAAATTCAGTTTAAGAGAAGCCTAAAGGATTTATTGGTGGACAACTCCTTCTATTCCATTGATGAATTTCTCAGTAAAACCAACTGCACAATTTCAGTGCAGTAATGTGTTCGTTGTAAATAAGTATTATAGTAGTTGTATTAGACGTTTATTATCTTGTAAAGAAATAAAGAAACTTTTTTATTTTAAATTCACTGTATTAGTATTTGTGAAATGACTCTATCATATAGTGTTCATTAAAAAATTACAATAATTCCATTTGGGACCTGTGTAAGGGTACATTAGTTCATTTGTTGTAAATATTTGTCATGTATTGTTGTTTTTCTGACATGTTCTATATCCTGGAGGACCTCCTCACTACGGATCAAAGTAAATCTAATCTAATTCCAATGTTAACACCACAACTTCGAAAAGAACGACTGAAATGGGCACGTGACCGTCGGCACTGGACGTTGTCGTAGTGGCAGAGCATTGCATGGTCTGATGAATACCTATACCTTCTTCATCAGGCCAACGGGAGGACAAGAATCCATAGTCCTTCAGGACTGCAGCTGCTTGACACCTGCACTGCAGGACGGAGGCAAATTGGTGGTGGCTGCATTATGCTCTGAGCCACCCTTGCTCGTGGCCACCCTTAGGCCCGTGGAGCTCATGCAAGGCACTATGACGGGTGAAGAGTATCGTACACTGGTTGCAGACCACATACGTCTGATGATGTCGATCATGTTTCCCGACGGCAGTGACACTTTTCAACAAGTTAATGCGTCATGTCACATGGCCAGGAATGTGATGGAGTGGTTCGAGGAACAGAATGAGTTCCAATTGACGTGCTGATCCCCCAACTCGCCAGATCTGAATCGGATCGAAGACATCTGGAATGTGACTGAAGGCGGCGTCAGAGCTCATCGCCCTCATCTCCGCGATGTACGTGAATCAGCCGACTTATTACGCACATGTGGTGCCAAATCGCTCCAGCGACCTACCAAGGCCTCATTGCCTCCATGACACTATGGGTCGCCGATTTTATCCGTACCAAAGGTGGACTTTTCGTAACTTTCTAGATGATGAGTGTATTTTATATTGAAAACTTACCCGTATTCCAAGATAAAAAATAACATCTCATAAGAGATGGCAGAAATTATAAGAGATCTGAAATTGTACCATCTCTGCAACGAGAATTTGGTGTCCTGTTGCACCCGTGGAAACTTCCATCGCGAAGTTGTTAACATGATTATAAAATTAATTTTGAAAACATGTCGGACATCATCACTTCGTCGCGTCTCCTCCGAAGGAGATTTACTTGCGAGATATTTCACGAGGGAGGACTTGCACGCAGCCGCGAGTATTTTTCTTCCGATGGCTTCCCTTAATACGACCGAGAATATGCCCTACAGTCCGAAGCAACTGCAGCTGCAGCTCTAGCACGTTTTCTTGACTGTACCCATCACCTAAAACACCGGTGCTCTCCTGCAGATGTTTTAGAGGCACCATTTCGCATGGAGTCGTGGACAAGATATTTGATGGCACTAATTAGCGAAGTCCAAGCACTGTCTGGATAAATCACATGCCTGTAGTCCTCCATATGCAATAAATGATTAGTGGCCATAAATGTATCTGTCAAGGTGGCAATATTCTTTCGTTCCATAAGAAATCTGCGTCCATCATTTCATTTTATTCGCAACACTACATTCCCAATTTTGTACCTAAATATTCTACAGGTTCTCCATGGCGAGTAGTTCATGTCCATAGAATTCTGTAATCCTTCAGTACGGGAACATCTTACAAAATTCATTGTGATTAAGTGATACAAACAGTACTTCGGTTTCAATTAAAGTGAACTCCTTCTGCTCCAGTTCCCTTCTGATTTATTTTCTTTTTTTATTTACACGTCAAGTTCCTTATGACAAAACTGAGGAGCAAATCTCCAATGTTATGGAACGTATCAGTACATAAAATTACAACATAAAAGTAGTAACAGATAAAAATGAAATATTTATGAACCCGAGGAACGTCAAGCCATAAATTTAAGTAAATGCAATCAAGAATACTACAAGAATCAGCTTGATTTTTCAACGAACTAGTCGACATAATACAAGGAGTAACCCATGAGGAAACTCTCCAGTTTTGATTTGAAGGAGCTTGGAATACTGCTAAGATTTTTGAATTCTAGTGGTAGCTTGCTGAAAATTGATGCAGCAGTATACTGCACATCTTTCTGCACAAGAGTTAAGGAAGTCTGATCCAAATGCAGGTTTGATTTCTGTCGAGTATTAACTCATTGAAAGCTACCTATTTTTGGGAAAAAGCGAATATTGTTAACAAGAAACGACAGTAATGAATGCATATATTGAGATGCCAATGTCAAAATACCCAGACTCGTGAACAGGGATCGAAAAGAGGTTGGTGAACTTAAACACTTTAATTGCTTGAACCGCCCGTTTCTGAGCCAAAAATATCCTTTTGGAATTGGAAGAGTTAGCCCAAAAATAATGGTGTTGCTCCAACAGTGATCCCTGGGGCACCCCCACTTGACTGTCCCCCACTCAGACCCAACATCAGAGCCATTCTGAACACCGTGAATAATGACGTTTTGATATCTGTTGCTAAACTAAGAGGTGAACCAATTATGAGCCACTCCCCGTATTTCGTTATGATCCAGCTTCTGAAGCAATATTTTGTGATCAACGCAACCAAATGCCCTAGTCAAATCAAAAAATATGCCTAGCGTTCGAAACCTTTTGTTTAACCCATCCAGTACCTCACAGAGAAAAGAGAAGTTGTTGAATTACTTCTAAAGCCGAAGTGTACATTTGATAGCAAATCGTGCAATGTAAAATGATCAATTAACCTTACATACACGGCCTTTTCAATAACTTTGGCAAACACTGATGGCACAGAAATAGGTCTACAATTCTCTACATTATCCATTTCTCCCTTTTTGTAAAGCGGCTATACTACTGAGTACTTAAATCGTTCAAGAAACTTACCATTCCTCATGGAAAAATTACAAATATGGCTAAATACAGGACTAACATGTGCTGCACAGTACTCTGTTATTCTGCTAGGCACTCCACTATATCCATAAGAGTCAGTCTTCAGTGATTTAATGATTGACTCAATCTCCCCTTGTCTGTATCATAGATAAGTATTTCAGAGATCAATCTCATAAAAGCTTCTGCCAAGAGAGTTGTATGATTCCCTACAGAAACTAAATTTTTATTCAATTCATCAGCACTGCTCAGAAAATGATTGTTAAATACTGTATATATATATCTGATTTATCAGTAACAGAAATATTTTTGCTACGAACTGACTTTATATCTTCGAGCTTGTGGTTCTGACAAAACACTTTCTTCACAACTAACCATAGGGTTTTAATTTTATCCTTTGTATTAGCTATTCTATGTGCATAACACATAATCTCTGCCTTAGCTAATACCATGTACAAGTACGTTACAGTACTGTTTGTTTTATTGAGTGTTCCTGATTGATTGTTTGTTCCTGATGAATCCGTTAAAACATATTGTTTTCTTCGTATTTTTCTTTTAATGAGCCTTCTGGAAAGTTCATGACTGTTGGGATTTTTTCTACTGGTTCTGCTTATCAGAAACATATATTATGTAGTAAGTAGACTATTCATTCTAGAAATGTTTCACGTTTTTCTTACTTCCGATTGCTACTCCCCAACACAGGATGCTATTATCTATTACTCTGTTTCTTGTTTCTTTATCATGAATTATAAACAAAAGTGTTTCATCCCTTTGCATTGTATCCTTCCTTATTCTTATCAACCACTATTGGTATTAGAATTTTTCATAGTATTGTACTTAAACGTGTGTCATTGTTCATAATTAGAAATCAGTCGGAGGTTTCATGGTTAAGGTCCTCCTTTCCCAAAGTGAAACTTTGTATTAGGTCAATCAGTGCTCTGAACATTTTCTGGTTTTCCTGTGCTCTTCCTTTAAGTACTAAGGACGTAGCACAGTTTTCCTACTCAGCTGGTTACATTTTCTGTAAAATAAAAGTGATCTGCGTCTGGCAACGTTTCACATTTTATTTCGTGTTTCAGTTTCATGAATAAATGAAGAGTGAGATATACTTAATCAAATGTTGGCGACATTAATTAAAAAAATGGTTCAAATGGTTCTGAGCACTATGGGACTTAACATCTGAGGTCACCAGTCCCCTAGAACTTAGAACTACTTAAACCTAACTAACCTAAGGACATCACACACATCCATGCCCGAGGCAGGATTCTAACCTGAGACCGTAGCAGTCACGCGGTTCCAGACTGAAGCGCCTAGAACCGCTCGGTCACACCGGCCGGCGATGACATTAACTCGTAAGCATTCAGGGCAAATGTAAGTTTGAATCAATCCGTTTGGGCGTTAGGGCACGCCATTACGTAGCTAGGAATAAGCTATAAAAACCGATCTTTCGACCTTCTTTGCAGCAGACGCTTTCAGAGCGGCTTTAGTCGCTATGACGATGGCCGCTGGAAATACGACCGAAACATCCCTTTTATTAGCGTGGTCATGAAATGACACAAAGCATTTTCTTCAAGGTGCTGGTGGCGTTCAGCAGTGATGACAGTGTGACATTAGACCAATTTCTCAATTTTTGACGCACTAATTTTGTTCTGAAATCATAGCTGCAACGATCCAGGGAATTACCTCTAATACATTTTTATAGATATAGCTGTAATAATACAACATGAAAAAGATTTTCCTGGATCGTCCCTTTTCCATATGCAAAAGACAGCGAAACTGATCCACTGTATAGGGGTTTCGTAAGAAAGGCTTCTCATACGAGTCAACAAGAAAATTCCTCAGGTTATTTTCGTTCTGTCGTTACAACTACAAAAAAATGAGTGCCTTTATCAAAAATTCGTTTTATTGAGGTAGAGTATCATAAGTGGTCTGTAATTAAACACCTTTAGAATTCGATTTGTTTTTAAGAACGTTAACAGTTCGATAACAATTTACTGGTTTTTGCTTACGGTGGTTTCTGCTTGATTTCTCGCCTGCATCAGGAAATGCAACCTGCTAGCACGTGTTTGGTATCTTTCATCATTGGACACTGATACACGTAGTCTAATTATTCGCTACTACAAGTATCAGTGTCTAATAATGAAAGACATCAAAGACGTGCCAGAAGGTGTATTTCCTGGTGAAGGTGAGAAACCAAGCAGAAATCGTCGTGAGCAGAAACCACTATATTGTTAACTGCTTTAGACCTTAAAAACAAATCATGTTGTAAATATCTTTAATTACAGACCACTGGCGATGCTTTACCCAGTAAGGCGAAACACGTCTGTGGTAAAAGCACACATTTCCTTATAGTTGTAAAGATGGAACAAAATACTCTCAGGGGTTTAAAGCAACTACGGACAATATTGCCACAAAAATGAAGAATTCAACAATAAAATTTCTAACACCTCAATTTGGGGCCTACCTGCCAAATACAATGTCTTGTTAGATTAGAATTTAAACCGCAGCACATCATGATGCTCTGCTGTATTCAAGAAATGTTACGTCACTTAGGCTCAGTTGTACCTAGCGGAAAACCCTCCATCCGTACTTTGTGGAGGGGAGTCAGAGGCCTCTGATTCGTTCAGCGATGACGTGAAGGGGAGAAGAGAGATGTGCTCAAACAAAACCACCTACAATGACACCTCTCCTTGTACAACGATAACGAAGATGTACTGAAATCCACGAATATGCCACCATGTGATTTTATGGGTCAGTACTGAAAAAGTGTCAATGTCAGTAACAGAGCTAAAAGATAAATCACGCTGCCCTTGTAAACAGACCCTTTCCAATCATCAGTACGGATGTGAAACTGTGGCCTCTGTGTCTGTCACCCTCATAACTGGATGACTGCAGCTATAGAATGCCGTGGATGAAATTTTGAAAACTTTCCTGTCTCTGTTCGTAGCGCTATCTACACGTTGCGCTGGTGTATAACACGTTACGTACTAGTAGTGGGCGTCTGTGTAGAAAGAGACCCTCGTTGCGGTCAGTTCTGCTGAATTACTCTCGCGGAACTCAGACAATAACACGGCACAGTGCCGGGCTACCTCGAAGCCCTTTATTGCTGAGGCCCGGCCTGTCTCGAATGTGTTGTGTGTCGTGCGGTGCGGTACGGCGCCGAAATTGCTGTCCCGCGTTAATCAACTTCGCTGCCACCGTGTGGTCCTTCTGAGTGTGTGCGTGGGTGTCTGTCTGTGTTTCGTGGGGGGAGGGGGGCGGTGGCGGGGGGGGGGGGGGGGGGCTGTTCAGAGGCTGCAGACGCCGTGTCGCAGGCGGAGAAAGTGCTCTGGCAGGAGGGAAATCTGGTCCCATTTTGCCTGGGAGTGCTCCAACGTGGTCACTGCAGATCTACTATAAACAACACGACCACACAGTGTCATTCTCTGAATGAATGACACCCGGTACTTAAGGGGCGAAAGAGGGACGTACCAGAAAATATAGGGTACATATAAGCTAATATGACTCTTACTGTTTCAGACATAATCCAACTAAATTTAGAACATGTTATTATGTCATTGACTAAAACCTGGATTTTTTCAGCCTTCTTTACCTTGTTGGATAAGAACACATACTGTCAGATGAGAAACATTGTTTCAAAGTTCACTTTGTAAGATTACCGGCTGGTACTTTTATACAGCGTGAATCACTAACTATTACCACCTAGAATATCTCCGAAAGTATGATAGGAGCTGAAAAGTTTGTGAGACAAAAGTTGCATGGGACCACGGGGACCATAATAGGACGTTGGTTTTTTGTTGGTAGGTGGGGTCGCTTCAGAGATATGAAGGTCAACATTTTTTTTTACTAAATTGGATGCTATGACTTGGTACTTATTTTCTGATAGCAGCTATCGAGACGAACCTAATGATGTGTAACAGTAAGGTCTTTGAAGATCAGTGAAGGTCACAATGTTGGCACGAACGTATATTTACAGAAGGTGTTCGAAGTGATGACCATTGCTATCAATGCAGCACCGCAATCTTACTTAACATGGATTGAGTGGTATTCCTCATCATATTGGCACTTATCGAAGCACATTCTCTGACAATTCTCTCTCCTATAATGTGCAAATAGTAAATATTCGCCGAATACGGCGTATTTGTCTAACGTGCCATTAACATGTAAACACCATTCCACGGTTTTGCAGTACAACACTGATAGGAACGGTAAGACTAGTATCGTCGAGCCAAGTGAGTGTGAATGATGTATTCCTTCAAACGATAAGCAGATATGCTTCTCACTTGCGGAGAATGCCAACGAAAATCAGTGAGAGCTAGAGACTTAAACGCTGAAAGATATCCTCAACTTACTTATCCTACAAGTCGCACATTTAAATATGTGTGTGATAAATTGAGAACAACAGGATATTTAACGCATCAGAAACATATCCCTCAAAGGAAAGTTAATAAGGAGGAAACGGAAATTGGTACTCTTGCGCCTGTGGTTCGAGATCCATATGTTAGAACTCGTCAAATCCCAAGGGATTCTGGCATGAGCCAGAGAAGTGTTGTTCATGTTCTGCATCGCCATAAATATCATCCTCACCGTATCAGTTTCCACCAAGAATTGACTGGTACGGATTTAATGCGTCACATTGAATTGTGCCGATGGGCTCAACTTCAGATTCAGAGGGATGACACATTTACTAATTTGATTTTATTTACTGACGTGGCTACATTCGCGAACCATGGAAATGTTAATTTGCATAACAAGCATTATTGGGCAACTGAAAATCCATGTTAGCTGTGGCAACTTGCACATCAAAAACAGTGGTCGGTGAATGTATGGTGTGGGGTTCTGGAGGACAGGATGATAGGCCAGTATTTCTTCGAATCAAATCTCAGTGGTAGGAAGTATACCACATTCCACTAACCACAGACCATTAGGTCTGTTATTGACCTTTAGGAACAAGGAACAGACTGTGGTGTCAACACGATGGGTGACAGGCAGATTTTTCGCTGATGGCTAGAAATGATTTGGAGAGACAATTCCCAAATCGTTGGACTGGACGCGGAGAAGATGTGTCGTGGCCGGCTTGTTCGACAGACTTGACTCCTCAGGATTTTTTCTTGTGGGTATTCATAAAAGACACTGTTTATAAAGACGTTCCAACTACACTTGAAGGTATGAGAGGGAAATTGTCAGAACTCGTGCTTTGATAAGGGCCGATGTGATAAGGAATACCACTCAATCCATGATAAGAAGATTGCAGCACTGCACTGATCACTTCGAACACCTTCTGCAAAGGACGTTCTTGCCACCTTTGTGACCTTCGTTGACGTTCAAAGACCTTACTGTTACATATCATTAGATTCAATATCGGCTATTAGAAAATGAGTACCAAACTATAGCACCCCATTAAAAAAAAAAACAAAAAAAAACAAAGTTGACCTTCATATCTCTGACACGACCCCACCTAGCAACAAAAAACCGACGTCATACTACGGCCCCCGTTGTCCCACGCAACTTCTGTCCCACAAACTTTTCAGCACCTATCATACTTTCGGAGTTACTCTAGGTGGCAGTAGTTAGTCACTCTCCCTGTACAAATGACTCAATTATATTTTACTTATAGATTCGCTCGTAGTTTCTCTACGTGTTTTACCTCATGGTTAAGAACTCGACTTCAATTGTTCTAGGCAACCACCCGCGAAACTATTATAAACAAAGTCAACACCGACCTTTTACCAAATTTGTTAAACAAATTAATGACATGCGCAACGAATAACATTAATGGGGCGAGTTTCCATGAAGCAACAGGTAAATGTAGCGGCAGCTTGTAATCCTATCATTGGGGTTAGCATAAGTTCTTTTATTAACTTATTCATTGAACACTCTCGCAACTATTAATTTAGTAATTGTGCCAATCGTTTAGATGATGTCGTGGAATTAGATTCATTAGGATTAGGCAAAGAGGGGGAGGTTTTTCAGTAATTGGCGAAATTTAGTTTGCTGATAATTTACATTTATTTGTTCTAAAACTGGCAAAACAGTAGCTACAAAATTTATAATGCTTTCTACGCAACACATTCTATACATCTTGAATTACGTTGACGATACAGCTGCAGAATTTAGCAAAAATGTTCTCACAAAATACATGATTATGATTAAACGTTCCTTCTCTTGGAAAATAATTGAAAGGAAAATGAACGATTCACTCAACTCCACTGTACACACCAATTCAACTACGCGCACATGCAGTTATAACAATGCAGGGCGTGGACCGAGATCTACTTGAAAGTTATGAGGGAGTTATCTAGTGCATGCACATTAATTAACTTTTTGGTTCATTACCAATGGTGTGAAACCTCTAATTAAGCAACAGATACGGAATTCACTTCCTGAAGTGAGCAATGCAATACTCATTTATTAACTCTGGTGTAACACGTTACTACATTGCTAAAGTTAGGCACTGGAACAAGTATTACTGCTGGCTATCCCACGAAAATCGGGGCTAGATCTGATATAAAAAAATTATTTCAATGCAGAAAAGTTATTGGAACAGTACAAAATTACGGGAAGATATGAGATGAGTGGAATTCTTGAACACACTCGATTTATTTCTAAACATTCTCTAAAGATACTAAGCTTCCCGGATAAAATGAATCACTGATTGTAATTGTATCTCAAATAATAAATATCGACACTACAATTCTTTACCTTGGGTTTGCAGAAGGGGACCTCAATTTTTGTTTTGCGTAAGTGACAGAGCATGTGCTCATACCCCCAGGCACAAAGACGCTATAAAAACATTTAAAATTCTCACAAGAAATCTCGGACATAGCTCGTATTCTCAGGGCCCTTAACATAAAAATGACACAGCATTAGACACTATATATTCCCCCACAAAATTACTGCTCAAAGAAAGATTTTGAATTTACTTTACTTTTAATGAAATGTGTAAACAACTGAACATAATCCCAGACAAAATACGCTCACGTAAGACAAAAGGCGCGAACATGTGCTCAGTCAAAAATCATGAAAGAAACACTGAAAATTAAATAAAATTGCCCCACAAAATTATTGTAGTTGTGTCTGTTGGCATTAACTGAGTTTAGAAGAATATCGAAAATACATGACATAGTTAAACAACACTTGGCACGCATGTAACAAACGGCGCCAACATGAGCCTAAGTACATCACGTAGAGAAAAGGCCTAAAATGATTTAACTAATGTACCAAAATTACACCGTTACAGCAACAGAAAAGCATTTTGCATAAACGAAAAACAAACAAAAGCTTACAGCAAACGGAAGAATGTCGTGATCTGAAGGTCCATGCTCCGAGTACCTTCATGACTAATTCCCTACATTCTATCACTTGTTGCGGAAAAATCATGTTAATTAACCCGAAATTGAAACTTCCACTGACACAATTAAGATTAAAACCCACATCATTCGAGTTCCTCACGACGAAATAATAAATTCTGATACTTTCCCCTGTTACCCAAATATGAAGAGGTGCATCCGCCTCCGTCCGCTCATCTTTTCGGCTCCCGCTAGACTAGCACATAGCTTGTTGTCCGACAACGGTTGTCCCGTTCAAACTTTGGTGATGGGGGAACAGCAGCCACCTACCTGACCAAGCTGACGACTCTTACTGTGCCAGGTAGTTAGTTTATCTTCGATTCTGTCTTCCCTTAACTGATCTTTCCCTCTTTGTCCATGTCTGGTCCGCCTTATCCCGCTAAATTAAATCTGTACTAACTCTCAAACGATCACTCATACAAGGATGGAAAAGGAGAAAGGGAGAAAAGTGAATGTGACACGTAAAACAAAACAAGGGGTCCTACTTTTCCTTCAACAGGCAAAGTACACCAGTGATAAGTACGAAATGGTTATTGATGTCATAGGTATCGATATCAAAACTCTTATTAATTGAAAGTAATGAAATCAAGCGGAAGAAAAGTAACGCTTCAATTGAACTTATCGCATTCAAAATATGGTAGGTTACTCTTAGTAACTAGATAAACAAATCTATGTACCAGTCTTTTAATATCTGTGTAACAAATCTATCAACATTTTTTAAAATTTTATTTGTGTGATGCATAGAAATCTGTGTTTCACAAAAATTTTAATAATTATGACGAGAGTGCACAAAAATTTTGTACCACAAGAAGTTGTGTTGCATATATCACCTTTTTCTCTGCAATGATGCAGCAGAAAATGCTCCTTATACTTCGACAAATGAAATTTGCGGGAAATGCAGATAAAAGATTATATCAGTATCTATGTTGGCCATAACCATACATTAGGTCTTTTTGCTCTTCATGTAGCTCTCTCCTTCTACTCTGATACTTCTGGTGTGTCTTTATGGCAATATCCTTGACTGCCATTTCGGAACTAGCAGTACCCTCATCGTTAATTTCCTTCAATAGGTTTTCAATGAAGCAACTTGTGTCAAATCCTAATTTCAGAGTCGTGATTCTTCCAGTTCTTGAACTCCAGACTGGAATCATACGAGAAAATTTAACAAGAGTAAATGAGCAAAACGTTGCATTTGGGATCTCTTCTAAGTGGGGTAGTTTAAGCTTTCGTTCTGGTTTTGAGTTCCATCGTTGTGCATTTATTTGATAAATCGTAACTAAGCGCGTCGTAAATGGTCTCACAGACATTTACACTCTACATATACCTTCTCTGATAGCAGTCGCAAATAATATCAGAGTAGGGCAGAAATGGGATGTGGCACTGCGCACTGATTAAAATAAGACGGCTTTTGCAACATTTGTAGCACGAATTAAACAATATTTCTAACAACAGAACTATCTGGTGGGAAAAAATTAACGGTTTTGATCAGTTTGTATATCCATCTCCTTTTAAGATTTTTAATGTACACGAAACATACTATGTTGGCCAACGCCATTTGTAGGGTTCGATTGACAAAATTTTTAGATACCTGAAGATGACTGAATTTAATTCGTAAGAAAGGAGATTAATAAGTAATACACAGGTTTCACTTAATTAACAACTGTAACTAAAACCCAACTATAACTAAAACCGAAAAAAAGTATCCTACGATAGAAACATTTCCTCGTCCAGTGAACCTGTGTCAGCGAATTACACGTTGCGAATGTGTAGCGATAGTTGAGATTGACTTGTGTGTGACACACTGACTTAGTTAATGAAAAGTTGTTTTACACGTAAAATTTTTGTTAAGTCCACATGCAGTTGGGCTTAAATATCACCCGTGGCTAGGGAATCTGCATAATTGTGCAATGTAACGTTTTGCTGATAAAGTAAGACGTTATCAAACACACCAGTATTTCCAAGTCAATCCATGCCTTTATCTTGTCTCCAAGCTTGCCTGAGTATAAGACTGTGTAATTATAATAGTGAAATTATGTAAATATGAGGCATTCAACTGTGCAGTGTCTCCAAGCAGTACGCTGTGATCCTAGGGTGTCCGAAGGATTTCATAACACAATGCTGAAATGAGTGCGATGTTGTATCCACACCTGAGAGCGACACCTGAAACCCCTCTAGGCATGAGACTACAATAAGCTGTAACATGTAACGTGATAAAATAATGCTTTATTTCATGTTAGTGAAGATAATGGGCAAATGTGAGCCCTTTTAGAACGGGAGATAAGCGAAATGTTTGCATTTCTATTATATTTGAGCTACGTAGAAAAATATTTCATATCAAGGTAGTGTGGTTCGTAAAGATACATTATCAAGTATGTCGCAGACGGACTGTCGTCGAATCCATGTTAAGTGTAAGTTCGTTCTTGTATAGTTTCATCACATGTCTGTTTTCGCAGTTATATATGACCACCCTGTATAAGTGAAACAAAGAATGAAACGAGATAAACTAAAATGGAAAAATATGTTAGACAAGGTGGTGGCCTTCAAGGATACTGTTTAGACGATAAACTAAAAACAACAATAGAATGGCGTGAAGTTAGGTGAGAGGGTGGTCAAGTACACTCTAAAATAAAAAAATAGCTATACACAGGAAGGAATAACCCGAATTTGACGAAAATCTGTAGATATGAAGTACATGTACAGACAAGCCAATGGTTGCAAATTCAGAAAAACTGGATGATTTATTCTAGAGAAAGTCTTTCAGAAATGGAGCAGGTCAATGAGGGTTTGGTCCATCTCTGCACCTTTTACAAACAGTTATTTGGTTTGTATTGACAGACAGAGTTATTGGATGTCCTGAGATATATCGTGCCATATTCTCTCCAACTGGCGCGTTACATCGTCAAAATCACAAGATGGTTGGAACTGCCCGCCAGTAATGATCCAAACATTCTCAGCCGAGAAGAGATTCAGCGACATAGAGTTTGGCAATGACAAAGACAAGCAGTAAAAACTACTCTCTTTGTGTTAGGGCAGTCATTACCTTGCTGAAGTACAAGCCGAGGATGGGTTTCCGTGAAGGCAACAAAAAGTTGTGTAGAATATCATCTATGTACCGTTGAGCTGTAAAGCTGCCGCAGATGACAACCAAAGTGTTCTGTTATGAAAACAGATGGCACCCCAGACAGTCACTCCTGGTTGTTGGCCGTATGGCGGGCAATAGTCAGGTTGGTATCCACCGCAGTCCTTGTGTGTCTCCAAACACGTGTTCCGTCATCATCGGGGATCAGTTGGAAGCGTGACTCACCAGTGAATGCAGTTCTACTAAAGTCAACAACATTCCAGGCGGAAGACAATTCCCTAGATGCCCTGCAAAGGTCTGGGATATCAACCTAACTATCGCGTGTCGTACAGTCCGACAACAAGGGATGATGGTTTGGAATGCCATTTCTTTTCATAGTACGAACCCTTAGTTCTCATCTGCGGCGACCTCACAGCGCAGCGGTACGTGAACGATATTCTGCGCCAAGTTTTGTTTCCCTTTGTGGAGAGCCATCCTGGGCTAACATTTCAGGAACAAACTGCCCACTTCCACATGGCGAGAGTTTCTACTGATTCTCTACGTGCCTGTCAGACCCTACCTAGTCCAAAAAGATCGCCAGATCTCTGCCAAATCGGGAACGTTTGCAGTGCTATGTTCAGGGTCCTCAGACCCTACTTTGTCCTGTAAGATCGCCAGAACTCTGCCAAATCGGGAACGTCTGCAGCGTTATGCTCAGAGTCCTCCAGCCATCTCAAGATTCTGACGATCTAATGCGTCAGTTGCACAGAATTTGGTACGAAATCCATAAAGTGAACATCCAATAATTTTATCAACCAGTACCAAGCCGAATAATTGCTTACGCAAAGGTGCTGAGGGGGCGGCGCTTTATTGACTTGCTCAATTTATGAACCTCTTTTTCCGGAATCAATAATCCAATTTTTCTGAAATTGTAATAATTTTCTTGTCAGTGGATGTACATCCCATCCATCAATTTCCGTTGCATTCGGGTAATTTTTCGTGCTGCGCCGCTTTTCCTTTTTGTTTTTGTTTAGAGTGTGTATAAGATATGGAGTGACGGAATGGCAATGAAGAACCAACTAATAGTATGCTAAAGGAAATGTACAACAGATGTCAGGAAAAATAATTAAGATAAACTTGAAAACGACTAAGCAAATGATTTTTACAAGGCAGTTGAAAAAGATAAAATTGAAACACTCTGACTAGTTTCAGAACAGGTTGATGACCTTAGGTTCAAAATGGTTCAAATGTCTCTAAGCACTATGGGACTTAAGATCTGAGTTCATCAGTCCACTAGACTTACAACTAATTAACCTAAGGACATCACACACACATCGATGCCCGAGGCAGGATTCGAACCTGCGACCGTAGCAGCAGCGCGGGTCCGAACTGAAGCGCCTAGAACCGCTCAGCCACAGCTGCCGGTGATGACCTTAGGTACCTAGGTTGCAAAACAAGCACAAGCATGACATGTAATCAAGAAATGCAAAGAACGATATTGATTGAAAAAGTGTTCTTTTTTTACACATGGCTGTAGCCCGTTGAATAGACGGAGAGAGAGGAAAAATACTTATAGGATAGAGATGTGGACTTGCAGAAGACCAGACGCCGTAGAAAGACTAGATAAAATAAATTTTGGGATTGTATTAAACGGGTGTGCTTGGGGGGAGATGATAGATGAAAATAGACAAATACTGGAAGGAAGTTAGAGGAGGACAAGAAGTTGGCTAGCCCGAATATGAAACACAGGAGCTATTACAGTTGAGTGCTGCTAGCTAATAGTTACCGTACAAATTACACTTGGCGCAATGGTTAGGAAAACAGCTGGGGTCGAGATAAAATTTTAAAAAAAAGACTGTAATGAGTGGAAACCGTTTAGTGATAAAATAACATGTCATGATATACTTTAATAGCCGTGTCTGGCGCAACTTTTTTTTTGTGTCTTACAACGGTAACCGTCACATATAACTGCAAGGCTTAAACATTCTCACAAACGAGTAAGATATGATAGTCAAGTTTTCATACTTTTCTCCAATGGTTCGACCATCAGCGAAGTATCTTTGTTACAAAAAGACTCCATGTTGAAATAATGGCATATTTAAATCGTCATTTCGCCAGAAAGGCAAGAGCAGTGGTTTAGTACATTGCTGGTCGTGAAAATACAGACGAGACTCTGAGTAGCGCTAACCGTTACCGCTCTTCTTAGGATCAATATCGCAAAAAATCTCTCTTATATTACATATGGACAGCAATAATTTCCTACAGTACTTCTGTAATATCAATTACTTAGACCGTATACGACGAGTCAACAGATTGTTTACAACACTCGTGCAGAATGTCGGAACTTCAGCGTGTTGCTAATTAATTAATGGTGTTAAACCTGAAATGAAAATGATACAATCGCCCGCAGACTCGTATCTGCACACAACATCCAGCCTCATATTCGCACACGGGTATTACTGTTACCACAGATTTAATCGGAACAGCACATTCAATAAACTTTAACTAGCTACCTACGTGTGGGAAATGTGATCACTCACAAGCAGTTTTAAAAGGTGAGTAAGTGTAGTGTAGCAATTTTAAATTTAAATATGTTGCTCGCCGAATGATTAGGTGAACCAATTAACGAGCGTTACTGCAAGAATAGCTGACAGTAACATCAGTTGCCAAAATAATGGCCTCGTTTGTGGGAGAGTAGAGTAATAAATGGGGAAAATTCTGAGTACGTAGAAACATAGTTCGTCTGAATATCTTCTGTAATTCTGTTGTATCTGAATGACTCAGTTAACAATGGTTTCAATCTGTTGCTACCTGTAGCAACACTGTCAATACTGCAATGTATAACCGAAAGACGATATCACAGTATCATTACAAAGCAGATTAGTGCATTCCTGTTATGCTTTAACGTATTTCATCGTCAGCCTAAAAGAACTGAATTTGTTCCTCATTACCGTGATGATTTGTTAAGGTGTTTTACGAGGTACTTCATACTCTGTGTGCACTAAGAGAAATTTGTGTCCTCAGTCCTGTTATTAACAAAAGTGCCTAGTAGTTCAGTAGGAATCAACACAAATAAGCAACTTACACTTCATATAGAGTGCAGTTGTCGATGGAGAAAGAGTCTTCAGCGCAGGAAGCACAAAGGAACCTGAGAGGAACACAGTCTGTAGGCCTCTGTGTAATATAAGTGGGTCACTCCGTGTCTGAAAGAGTTCATTTGTGTAACTGTGGAACACGTGTTCCTTAATTACGAATACGAGTATACTACTGTTGTAATTGATCAGATATTTTGAATGAACATAGCTAAAACCCCAGTATCTATCACAGACCTGTTGCTGATTTGTAAATTTAAACCATTTGAAGATACGTAGGGCCATTTTACGTGCTGTCTCGATAAGTAACTTCCAAAGTTCTCGAACGTATTTGACGTGCTTGTAACAGTTGTTTATTGGTGCTGTATAATAATTATTTCCGGTCACCTGAGGTTTGTTATTCAAATAGGCGATTTCACTACCTGTAGACCAATACCAGCTGTATCTTCTCAGCACTACTCTTCGGATGCGTCTGTTCTTATTTAAGCTTAATTACGGTCTCTAGGACACTTGTCCCATGAGAGAGGGAGACAAATGTTCCTGGAATCCACTAAAACATGCGGCTCTTATCACTCACCGAAATGAAACAATATTCATCTTCCTACATACTACCAAAACAAATTTTATTTTGAGATAGCTTTGCCGAATGTTATAAAAATTTCATTGGCTATGGCAAATAAATTTTAAAACTACATTTAATACAGTACCCTGCATTAGTTACACGTAGTTTATTGAACTTTCTGCAGACATCATTATCAACAAGCCTTTAAAATCCAAGCTACTTGACGTAACAAACACTACGGTTCATGAAAACTAATTCAAATCGATAAATCAAACGTTGTCATTAGAATAGGTATAGCAGGCTTCTATAACAGTCAAGGAGAGTTGCAACGAATATTAGCAAGACAACCAGTCGAAACAGTTATGCAAATTAGCAGTTGTTGGCCGCTGCTTGGAACATTTGTAACGGAATCATATACAGCGAGTTCAATAGTGTGATGAAGGCCCAGAGTCAATGGGAAATTATAGTTACAAAATCAATTTCTAAAATTCTTGTCCTGTATATAGGATGAGAGACGCACGTTGCCCACCAGTAATGATGAAGGTGATTCAAAGTCATGAGCGTCCCAGGGAGAGAAATGGGTCGTTCGCTTGTGTAGGAGGCTCAATGAAATCCCATGAAGTTGAAAGCCAGTGTATAAAATTTTATGCCCCTACACCCAGTCGGATGAGGGTTTACAAGAAAAAGATCCGAAATCGGTTGTCACTGTTGAACACTTTCAGAGTGATGTGTCTCCTGAAAAAATGGGGAATGTTCAATGGGACGTCGATTAATGCACCGACTGATGCACCGACTGTTTCAGTTAATAACTCATTTGGAGAGAGGGAAAACGTAGGATGTCTAAGCGAAAGCAAATTAAATTATACTTGGGGAAAAATATGTTTGTGGGAAGTACTATTTCGCATTAGAGAGTCATGATGAAGATTTCTGTCTTTGACTTAACACAAGATATGGTTGTGCGCACTCATGTCTCTTAGTAAGGGCGTCATTTCCTATCGTATAGGATCCCCTCACAGTCATTTCAAACTACGTACTGCCGCAGTGCCGACAAGGTTTACCTGCGGTATCTGAGTGTCTATCACGCCAACCAGTAATAATCTACTGGTACATCAGTACGGTGTCAGTGGCCTATGATTTATATGTCGAGGGTGTCATTAAGTGACACAGTAGTGTGTATCAAGGCATTTTGTATGATATAATGACAATGAGCTATGCCCGAAACTTCTCAGCAGACATAATTTTTAACAAATGAGTTGTTGATTTTAGCGATGTTAAAAAACAGTGAAATAAGACATGTTGCGACTTTACGTAATGGTCACAAACCTCCTGCGCTACTTTAACGTAACTTAAATTTAACAGAAAATTTTATAGCATGTTTTATTTATTTACACCATAATCCTGCAGTGAGTAATAAATCTTATCCTCGTTCTGAACTCAACGTCTCACTGATTGTGGAAGGATATCCACTCGCTTTTTAAGGAAGCAATTTGCAATACACAAAATGAAAATATTTATCTATCCACAATAAGCGTGACACACCGCCTAGGAAGATATGGTGGGTTGTTTGCTACTAAAAATCAGTAACAAGTTGGAGTCACAAACTCGTCGTCTTTTTCTACAGCTTGCCTCAGTGCTGTTATTTTCCTAGTCTTTTACGTAATTAAATTGTTAATGTAGGAAGTCAGTCATACATGCAGTTAATTTAGGAAAAGGAAAACAAATGTTACTGTATTCTCAAGAAGAAAATAATAGACACAACTAAAGAGTTACACAATAAGGGGCGGTTCCTGTGCCTGGCAGTTTCAATTGGAAGGGATTCCATAAACACTTAGAGTCTGTCTCACCTGAATTAGCATATTATATTGTACTATGGCTTCTACTGTACGTATGTATGTCGTGAGATTAGCGCTACGTGGTTTGTGGATTAGTGTGAGAGTATCGTTTGTTACTACAACTACTTCCTCCATAAGCGGGATAGGAACGTCGGTAGGTGAGCTGGAGCTTCGTCTCACAGAGAGGTGCTTTATATCTAAGTTGTGCGCTGGTGTTGTGTAGTAGAGATATTATCCTTCATAGATATATTTATGTGCAACATTGTAACAAACATTTGGCAGTTAGCATATTATACAGTTTACATATTACACAGTAAAATGTATGAAAATAATGATAAAAAATAATCAATTTTTTTGTTTTATTTTTCAGACACAAGAAAATCGTTCGTTTTGTTTCTTATTACTGCCTCATTCCTAAATTCCATGTATACATTACTTGGAAGGTTGGTGCAGTCGAGTGATCTGCTACTGTGCCGTACATGTATCTGAATCTAGTGATACTGCTGTGTTCATGGTATCATCTGCGACTGTATGTTCTTCTGGTTCCATATCAGTGTTTGAATCTCTGTTGCCCCAGGTACTGCCGGCCGGAGTGGCCGAGCGGTTCTAGGCGCTACAGTCTGAAACCGCGCGACCGCTACGGTCGCAGTTTCGAATCCTGCCTCGGGCATGGATGTGTGTGATGTCCTTAGGTTAGTTAGGTTTAAGTAGTTCTAAGTTCTAGGGGACTGATGACCTCTGAAGTTAAGTCACATAGTGCTCAGAGCCTTTAGAACAATTTTTTTGCCCCAGGTATCGTGTTGCGCTGTCGGCTGTGTGTATGGTCGTTGTCTTGTATATGGTCCTTGCTACCTATAAATCTTACATTGTGATCTTGAAATTTCTTCAGTGATGCATTTGATCATGCTGAATTTATCTAGATCTCTTAAGGACTGCCTTATGTCTTCGGTTTCTGTCGTTGCTCTAACGCGTGTGACTGTCCGGCGCTGTTGTGCGATGTGTCCAGGTGACCCATGTTCCCCACGTACACGTGTTCCCCACGTACACGTGTATCTCTTTGGCTAGGACCAAAGAGGTGCTGGTGTGTATGGTAAGCACCATGGAATCCAAAAGTCATCATTATGGAACTGCTGGTATCTGGTGATTTGTGTGCAGTGATTTTTGTTGAGAAATAAATGACTTATTATCAACTTTACACGTTATAAAACAATTTGTATGTAGTGTGCGCTTTGAGTGGCGTCGAGAGATAGTTTCTTACGTTACAAACTAAATCCTTTAGAAGAATTTATGCGTAGTAGAAGATTGTATGTTAGCAATAAGCTGCATGGCGTTGCGTTGTTTTAAAGACAGTGGTTTCGTATTTGGGTGGTTAGAGGTTACGATTGCCATTCGATCGTCCTGATTCAGGTTTCTTGTGATTTGGCTAAATTGCTTCAGGTGAATTCCCTATATAACGACACAGCTGTTTATCTGTTCTATCCTCGCCAAGCTGGATCTACAAGGAGATAGAGGTGTATATATGAACTCCGTGTTGTTCCCGATACTTTAATGGGGATACATGGATGAATAAAATTACGGTCCGCAGCTCGTGGTCGTGCGGTAGCGTTCTCGCTTCCCGCGCCCGGTTTCCCGGGTTCGAGTCCCGGCGGGGTCAGGAATTTTCCCTGCCTCGTGATGGCTGGGTTTTGTGTGATGTCCTTAGGTTAGTTAGGTTTAAGTAGTTCTAAGTTCTAGGGGACTGATGACCATAGATGTTAAGTCCCATAGTGCTCAGAGCCATTTGAACCATAAAATTACTTCAAATAGGCCTACTACGATTTTACTCGTACACGGTTTGAAATAGGGCAAAATCATGTGTACAGTTCTATATTTATAGGCCACATATATAAACTACTGTTATTAAATAAGAGAGGCGACAGCGAGCTACCCCGTGCAGCTCTGGTCAGAATTTAATTCTCGTGCAGTTTTGAGCCGCTCCCTAGCGGTGTCCGCTGGCGAATAGGTATCCCGACGTGGTCGGCGTTTATGCAGATGCGCAGGACGGCCTGTTTCTCTTACGCAGGAAACATACCGCTGGCGTTCAGTACACAAACCAGCTTACAGGAATGGCGTACGTGAGCGTTTACCGCCACGCGGTTAACTTAACAAGACGTCCTTCTAGGGCGATAACGCTATGGGAGCCCGCAGAACACAACGAAATTTCCCTACACATACACACACACACACACACACACACACACACACACACACACACACACACACACAATATTAGCGAACACGCATATGGACATAGTCTTCTGCGGGAAACAACTGCTTGAAATACAGATGGCTAACGCAGAAGGGAATTAACAAAGATAGTCGCTACATGCATCTAGAGTGAATAATTTTTGGAACTTATTATGCTGGGCCATAAGAGAAAGGTTCCAAGACGTCAGACTGTAAAGCTAGGCTTGTTTTTCATATTGTGACACACATGACTTTTAATAATCATCGTTATGATACTGTTGTGCAGATTACCAGATATTGCCGAGGAAATTTCATGTAGAGCAGCAGATTATTTAAAAGCCTTGTAAATATCTTGAAACTGGTAGTGAGTTTGAAACGTTATCTGTTTTAAGAAATATGACGGGTCCGGACGTTTGTACGCCAAAGATTGAACTTACTATATATTAACCATATTAAACATTGTAAGATTTACGATTGCAGCTGTACGTATGAGCGGTTCTCGCCAGTTTTGTGTTGTCAGTATAGGTTGTAAAACAGGTCATTTTGTACGTATTTCGTATGTGACATACCATTGGAAATCTTGTAATTGTAACTAATTGTAATACGTTAGTGCATTAACTATACAGAATGACTTTCTTTGAATAAATTGTGGAGTAGCAACATTTACCACTGTTTTTCCCCCATTTAGTGATCTAGGATTACATTCTAGTTCAAATGGTTCAAATGGCTCTGAGCACTATGGGACCTAACTTCTGAGGTCATAAGTCACCTAGAACTTGGAACTACTTAAACCTAACTAACCTAAGGACATCACACACATTCACGCCCGAGGCAGGATTCGAACCTGCGACCGTAGCGGTCACGCGGTTCCAGACTGAATCGCCTATAACCGCTCGGCCACTCCACCCGGCACATTCTAGTTACCGAGAATTTTTTTTTAAGACAGAAGTTACTTCTTTCACTGGAAATATTACAATAAACACAAGAAAAACGAATAACTTGAAGAAAGGGAACACAAAAACAACACCTACTGAAGCATAAGCATCTGTATTGTGTAATAAAAATAAATTACTATAACGAGCAGTTAAGCAAACTCCTCAACTATTAAGTTATGTTGTAATATATGAAAATTTATGCCCCAGAAAACACATTACAAATAAGATCTGACTGCAGATGTTTAACAAGGTAATCACTCACACACACACACACACGCACACATGCACAAAACACACACACACACACACACACACACATTTAATATAGAGGCAACAAATATGAGGTTTACATAGGTAGATATCCAACATCAACCAGTCGGTATCCATCATTATGGATGTGTCCTTTATGTTTTCAGCTAACAGCCAAAAGCCATACTATAAGGATTATGCAACGTATCTCCAATTATTGAATTTACACTTGAAAGTATTACTTATTCAAACACTTTACTAAACCATCTAGAGCGAATAGAGTGCTCTTCATCTTCCTGCGTTCCACAGAACCTCTCCCTGGTGTACCAGAATACTGTTTTTTTATTTTTTATTTATTCAGAAATCGTCTATCTTTGAGAACAGCATCCTATGACTTACCTTTCTTCATCTGTAGCCCTAAGCCTTGCAAAGAACTAAATGTTCATTGCTAATGGTTTGCAACGGTAGCATATGATTAATTGAGATTATTGTTCATGCTATATCTGAACACGGATGTAGCAAGATCTGCAGCAACAGTAAGAATAAGATGGCGGCAAAGCAGCATGCAGCTGTATTACATAAGATAATAAATGATAAGATTAGGGTTGAAGAAAATTATTCAGAGAAAGTTTACGAAATATATACATAGTGTCAAAATATTGCACGTGGTTCACAGAGCGTACATGAGTTTTCAGTTTACCTTAAACAACATAAGTGCTTTCACACAGAGTAACGAAATTACGTATTCTCAGCGCACGACGTCTGGCAAAACAATAAATCATTTCTAATGCATGACAGGATTATGAGTACGTGAAGGTATTATCCGACAATATCATAGGCTTCCATTTCACGAAAAATGAGAAAACTGTGGACATTTCACCATATGGAAGGTTACCATTGCAAGTTTTGTATGCCGAATGATAGCACAATAACTGTGCAGATATTTAGAATGGTCGTCTGGAATAAACTTTCTTTCATTTTTTTCTCTTTTATTATTATTTTGAGTCAAAAGTCTTCTGACTGTATCGAAGAGACCCGCCACGAATTCCTCTACTGCGCCAAGCTCTTCATCTCGGAGCAAAACTTGCATCCTGCGTCCTCAATTATAGGCTGGACGTAAACCTGTCTCTGTCTTCCACTAGAGGTTTTACCCTCTACAACTTCCTCTAGTAATGTGGATGCTATTCCCTTATGTCTTAACAGATGTCCTATCACCCTTACCGTTATTCTTGTCAGTGTTTTACACATATTCTTTTCCTCTCTGATTGTGCGCAGAACAGTCTACCTAATTATCAACAATCGGCTTTAGTACCACATCTCAAATGCTTAGATTCTCTTGTGTCCCGGTTTTCCCACAGTCCATGTTTCACAGGGACATAAGCTATACCTCACCTACGTAACACTGCGTCAAGTAATAGATAAAAATTTTAATTACTGTAGAAACTCTGAATCAGCTGGTGTCGACACCAATGCTGCAAGTAGAACAGATCACACTGCCTGCGAAATCGAAAAGCCAGAAAGAGTCTAGACACAGAGTGGTTACACCTGCGAACGCTTCCTATTGTCTGATCTCCCACTCAGACCACCAAAGATATGAAATGCATCAGTGGAAACACCCAGACATTGCTCAAAGAGCTTGTTTCGACTAATCAAATTTATCATAGTGCAACCATGCAAAGCATTGCAAAGATAAAATCGCGATTTAAGAAAAGCAAATGTATTGTGAGTAATAGATGAGACTGCAATAACCTGATAAGTTTCAAGCTGTATAAATTTATATCATAATTTATAAATAACGTACACAGCCTGACAAAAAAGTTAATTACGAAGGAGGATGAGGAGGAGATTAACTGAATCTACACGGAATGAGAGGGTACTTGATGTTGATTGGTTGGTTGATATAGGATGAGGGGAGATAACAGCGAGATCATCGGTCTCATCGGATTAGGGGAGGATGGGGAAGGAAGTAGGCCTTGCCATTTCAAAGTAACCATTCCGGCATTCGCTTGGAACGATTTAGGGGAATCATGGAAAACCTAAATCAGGATGGCCGGATTCGGGTTTGAACCGCCGTCCTCCCAAACACAAGTCCAGTGTGTTAACCGCTGCGCCACCTAGATCTGTACGTGATATTATAGCAGTTATTACATATTCGAATCAGATTCACGAAGAACTTAGCAATGACACAGCACTCTCTCTAACCTGCATGCACACACTAAATCTGTGTAGTAGGGAGTCGTAAAGCCTTTGCATAGTTTCTGGAGGCAAACTCGCCCACAATTGTCATAGATGGTGCTTGATGTAATGGATACTGGCACTGGGACGGAGTTGACATCCTACACCTGCTATACCAGGGACGTATATGAGGATCTCGCTGGTCGCCGTAGTACCTCGATGCCACGCATACACTTCATTGACACAAGGTACAACGATGTGACGAGCATTGTCCGGTTGGGAAATGGCACCACAATACTGTCGCATGGTAGCTAACGCATTGGCAAGCGGAACGTCTGTGACTTACCATGTGCCCTCAGAGTACCCTCAATTTCTACCGGCCGTTTTACTCACTAGGTGTGTCAGGGGTTGAGAGGGGTTACAGCAGGGGTCCTAAGACAGACCCCTGCGGCTCTTCCGTTACGACAGTGAGATAAATCCTAGAGGCATTGCCGCAGGGGTGTGTCTTCTACATCTACATCTACACCTACATCCATACTCCGCAAGCCACCTGACGGTGTGTGGCGGAGGGTACCTTGAGTACCTCTTTCGGTTCTCCCTTCTATTCCAGTCTCGTATTGTACGTGGAAAGAAGGATTGTCGGTATGCTTCTGTGTGGGCTCTAATCTCACTGATTTTATCCTCATGGTCTCTTCGCGAGATATACGTAGGAGGGAGCAATATACTGCTCGACTCTTCGGTGAAGGTATGTTCTCGAAACTTTAACAAAAGCCCCTGTTACTCTCCCTCTATATCTCTGAGCCACTCAAGGTTGACGGGCGCTGTACACTAGGTGCTTAAACCCCAACGTCATGCGCCATCGTCCGCAGCTGGCATGTGACACCCTGGGAGTCTCGGCCACTAAATGGAAGTTAAAACATAATGCTACCAGTGGCCCGGTCCTCATCATCGTCCGGAAAAGAATCCCTGCGGACTTCCCGCCAATACGAATCATGGGAGGCCCCATCAGATGGTCGCTCCCAGTAAAATACCTGGCCGTTACCATGGACAGATACCTCGCTGGGGACCCCATATAATAGAATTCAGGGGTAAAGAAGTCGGCAGATTGAAGTCACTGTACCCCTTAATAAAACCTGAGTCAAGCCTACCCTCACACTGCGGCGTTCCGCTGTATCTGCCTCTAATTCGTCCTTGATTTAATACGTGACCGTTGTTTTTGTTGTGGTCTTCAGTCATGAGACTGGTTTCATGCAGCTCTCCATGCTACTCTATCCTGTGCAAGCTTCTTCATCTCCCAGTACTAACTGCAACTTACATCCTTCTGAATCTGCTTAGTGTTTTCATCTCTCGGTCTCCCTCTACGATTTTTACCCTCCACACTGCCTTCCAACGCAAAATTTGTGATCCCCCGATGCCTCAGAACATGCCCTACCAACCGATCCCTTCTTCTAGTCAAGGTGTGCCAGAAACTCCTCTTCTCCCCAATTACATTCAATACCTCCTCTTTATTTATGTCATCAACCCATCTAATCTTCAGCATCCTTCTGTAGCACCACATTTCGAAAGTTTCTATTCTCTTCTTGTCCAAACTATTTATCGTCCATGTTTCACTTCCATACATGGCTACACTCCATACAAATACTTTCAGAAATGACTTTCTGACACTTAAAACAGTACTCGATGTTAACAAATTTCTCTTCTTCAGAAACGCTTTCCTTGCCATTGCCAGTCTACATTTTATATCCTCTCTACTTCGACCATCATCAGTTATTTTGCTCCCCAAATAGCAAAACTCCTTTACTACTTAAAGTGTCTCCTTTCCTAATCTAATTCCCTCAGCATCACCCGACTTATTCGACTACATTCCATTATCCTCGTTTTCCTTTTGTTGATGTTCATCTTATATCCTCCTTTCAAGACACTGTCCATTCCGTTCAACTGCTCTTCCAAGTCCCTTGCTGTCTCTGACAGAATTACAATGTCATCGGCGAACCTGAAAGTTTTTATTTCTTCTCCATGGATTTAATTGCCTACTGCGAACTTTCTTTTGTTTCCTTTACTGCTTGCTCAATATACAGATTGAACAACATCGGGGAGAGGCTACAACCCTGTATGACTCCCTTCCCAACCACTGCTTCCCTTTCGTGCCCCTCGACTCTTATAACTGCCATCTGGTTTCTGTACAAATTGTAAATAGCCTTTCGCTCCCTGTATTTTACCCCTGCCACCTTTAGCATTGGAAAGAGAGTATTCCAGTCAACATTGTCAAAAGCTTTCTCCAAGTCTACAAATGCTAGAAACGTAGGTTTGCCTTTCCTTGATCTTTCTTCTAAGATAAGTCGTGAGGTCAGTATTGCCTCACGTGTTCCAACATTTCTACGGAATCCAAACTGATCTTCCCCAAGGTCGGCTTATATCAGTTTTTCCATTCTTCTGTAAAGAATTCGCGTTAGTATTTTGCAGCTGTGAATTATTAAAGTGATAATTCGGTAATTTTCACATCTGTTAAGACGTGATTTCTTTGGGATTGGAATTATTATATTCTTCTTGAAGTCTGAGGGCATTTCGCCTGGACCTTAGTTAGAATGAAATTTTCACTCTACAGCGGAGTGTGGGCTGATATGAAACTTCCTGGCAGATTAACACTGTGTACCGGATCAAGACTCGAACTCGGGTCGCGAGTTTGAGTCTCGGTCCAGCACACAGTTTTAATCTGCAAGGAAGTTTCGTGACCGTAGTGTTTGGAAATCCGGCTGTGTGCCACATAAGACATCTGCAAGGCGTCGAAGGCACAGTCCTTAGATTGGCAGTGCAACTCCCAAGCAGCTTTACAACGCGAGAGTTGCACGAGCTGACTGGTATCCCGTAAATCAAAGGTACAATTCGACAGACTGCGCGGGTATTCTATGAAAAGTTGTAGCAGCCGGAGAATAGATTAGTCGTGAACCTGGGAAACCAGCTACGTAGGCGGACGACTACCATATGGCCAGACCTGCTCCGCCTTTAAAGTAAACGGCTTAAAAGGCTAGGTACAAATTCAAAGCACGTAAGCTATATCGCATCCCTAACATAGGACCTGCCCAAAGGTAAGCTTTACCAAAAGTTCTACGTCAAGGGTATGCCGGAATAGTGCCGAAGCATTTAGCCTGAACAACCTGGAGGTTATTATGTGCTGTCCAGCAAGGTCACAGTGGTCTCACCAGAAGTAACATCACTGTGTCTCTTGAAAACTTTGGAATAATTGAGCCTCTCCTCATGTCACACCCACAATCACCGACGATGGTCATCCGGAGTTGGGCAGAACCGCGATTCATCGCTGAATACAGTGTGACGCCATTCATGAGAAGACCATGATTCCCGGTCATGGTATCACTCCAGAAGTAGTAGTTTCTTGTATTGTGGTGGTAACGGCAACCTATTTATGCGATAATAATTCCCTCGTGCGGCTTCTGCTGATCTCTGATCAACGGCGCAGGATGACACAGAGTGTTCAGGGAGCCCATTACTTGTTCTTGGATGGCAGGTGCATATGCGAACGTTTAACGATGTGCTTGATGCACAAACCGGCGGTCGTCCCTTTTCGTGGTCAGTCGTGCTAGACCGGAACTTTGAAAAGGATTATGCCTACCCTCAAGTTTCCACGCAGCACAACATCGGACCCCTGTCACTCGCGAATGCCTAGCAAATCTGTGTATTGCATGATTCGACCAAACAACCAAATGGAGACTCACAAGAGCTCTTTCAACTTCTATCAGTTGCTGATAAAGTGTCTCATAGGACTACGCGGCATCTCCGTTTCCTTCGGTAGTATCTGAGACTTTTCGCACCAGCTATACACCCTGCTTGCTTGGTAACAGCACAAAACACGAACAACACTAATGCACTCCAGTTTACTGTTCTATCTGCCACAGAGAATAGAAACTCTAGTACTATACATACATACAGATGTTGTGTGTTAATACGAAAATACACTGAGAACTGATCAAGTATTCTATTTTTGTGATGTAGTGTATATAATGAATCTTTAATTACAAAGCGAGAAACTCCATTTCATGTAATGCTTTAAAATTAGAAAGAGTTCAAAGTAGATATCAATGTGTCCATCAACGCTGCTGTCAGCAACTTTTCTTTTTAATCAATTTTTTTGCATTCGCCATTCTCAACCTGCACGACGATTGCGTATAATTGTGACTGAGGGCAGCTCTCGAAAATAAATAATGTAAGAGGGGATCCACATGAAACGCATACTGCCAAGTTATCAAACAGTGTAAGTAAAACATTAAAAATAAAAAAGTAAAAATTTTGGTGGTGCTTAATAACAGTATAATGTAACTTTAGATGCAGTTTTCAAATCCTTTATTAGAATTTAATATGTACCATAGAACTACCAATTTACAGTTCCGTTTCCTTATTACCTATTAAACCAATCACTGCCATAACTGACTTGTATAATGTCTGCATGAATATAAACTAATATACGTGAGCAGTTTTGAATACATTTAATAAAAATCATTTTATAACAGTTACCATTGTTCTGATAGTAATTGGAATAGGAACTTAGGTACATTTATCTAGATATCTTACTTTAAACAAAACACTTGAGAATTTAGCTCTTTGTATTTGTTTATGGCAGTGTGAGAAATGTATGGTCCAACTATCGAAATATTGTATCGCAGATGCCCCGAGAAAAAGTTACGTAAGTGATAGAAATGTAGTTTCCGTGAAAATGTTTTAATTTTAAAAAAGCGTATTTTATTGAATTATAGCTTCTCAGAATGCTCTAGAACTATACTCGGAGTTATCAATGTCTTCAAGACTTGTAATTTCTTTCCTTTTGTCTTGTTTTCTTTGCTTGGTTCTGAACAGACAGCTCTAGACACTCGATGACGGATAGTTCCTCCAGAATGGTCAGAGTGAATGCACCAGCCCTGAAGCTCAGAAACTAAAACACTTTCACTATCCCTAATTTTCCATCGTTAAAAACATCTACAGCATCATATATTGCAAGTTGTGCAATGTGCATCATTTCCATATATGCACATTCAAAGACTCATTCACATTTCCAGTTTTGAGTTTTACCACAAACACACTTCCTTGGTAGGCCAAGATTTGCAGGAGTCAAAATGTGGCCTAATGGAAGTTCATTACACATTAAGGAATTCATTTCTTGTCGGTTTAGAAGTTGTTACTCCACAGACAACTGCGAAAGTGAGCATGGCTGGAAAACATAAACAACGTAGAATTTTTCTTCATCACTTCCCACACGATTTCAAAACTGTCTTAGGACCCCTGCTACACTCTGTCTACATCTCTGACCCGCTGAATGGTTGACAGGGTCGAATTAGCTCCGTACCCAGCCCACACGGCCCTGCACACTAGGTGTTCAAACCCCAACCTCATGCGCCATCGTCTGCAATTGGCATGCGAGAAGCTGGGAGTTTCGGACACTAAATGGAAGTTAAAATATAATGCTACCAGTAGCCCGGTCCTCATCATTATCCGGGAAAGAATCCATGCGGACTTCCCACCAATACGAATCATGGGAACCTCGCTGTTGTGCGCCCTAAAACACTAATCATCATCATCACGAATCATGGGAGGAGGCCCCATCAGAAGGTCGCGTACAGTAAAATACCTGGTCGTTACCATAGACAGGCACCTCACTGCAGACCTCGTACAAAAGAAGTCAGGGGTAAAGAAGTAGGCAGATTGAAGTCACTGTACCCAGTAATAAAACCTGAGTCAAGTCTACCCTCATACTGCGGCGCTGCGCTGTATCTTCCGCTAATTCACCCTTGATTGAATACGTGGCCGTAGTGTGTGGAAATCCGGCTGTCTGCCACATAAGACATCTGCAAGGCGTCGAAGGCACAGTGCTTAGTTTGGCAGTGCAACTCCCAAGCAACTATACAACGCCAGAGTTGCACGAGCTGACTGGTATCCCGTAAATCAAAGATACAATTCGACGGACTGCGCGGGTATTCTATGAAAAGTTGTAGCAGCCAAAGAATAGATTAGTCGCAAACCTGGGAAACCAGGTACACAGGCGGACCACTTCCATATGGCCAGACCTGCTCCGCCTTTGAAGTAAACGGCTCCTGAGGCTTGTTACAAATTCATGGCAAGTAAGCTATACCGCATCCTTAAATAGAACTAGCCCAAATATAAGCCTTGCCAGTAGTTCCACGTCAAGGGTATACAGGAATAGTGCAGAAGCATCTAGCCTGAACAACCTAGAGGTGATTAAGTACTGCCCAGCAAGGTCACAGCGGTCTCACCAGATGTAACATCACTGTGCCTCTCCAAAACTTTCCCCATGTCACTGGTCATCTGGAGTTGGGCAGAACTGCGATTCACCGCTGAATACAGTGTGACGCCATTCATCAGAAGTCCAGGATTCCCGGTCATTGTATCACTCCAGAAGCAGTAGTTTCGTGTATTGTGGTGGTAAAGGCCACCTATTCATGTGAGAATAATTCCCTCGTGTGGCTGCTGCCAATCTCTGATCAATGGTGCAGGATGACAGAGTGTTGCACGGAGCCCATTACTTGTTCTTGGATGGCAGGCGCATATACGAAAATTCAACGATGTGCTTGATGCACAAACCGCCGATCGTCACTTTTGGTGGTCAGACGTGGTAGTTCGCAACTTTGAAGACGAATATGCCTACCTTTACGTTCCCACGCAGTCCAACATCGGGTCCCTGTCACTTCCGAATTCCTAGAAAATCTGTATATTGCACGATTCGACCAAGCAATCAAATGGAGACTCACAAGGAGATCCCTTTCAAGCTGTCAGTTGCTGATAAAGTGTCTCGTAGGACTACGCGGCATCTCCGTGTCCTTGGTAGTGTGTGAGACTTGTCATACCTGCTATACACCCTGCCATGCATGGTAAGAGCACTAAAAACGAACAACACCAATGCACCCGGGTTACTGTTCTATCTGCCACTGAGAATTAAAACTCTAGTACTATACATGCATAGCCATGTTGTGTGCTTATACGAAAATACATTGACAGCCGAACATGTATTCTGTTTTGGTCATGCAGTGTATATAAAGAATGTGTAATTACAAAGCGAGAAACTCCTTTTCATGTAATGCTTTAAAATTTGGAGGGGTTCAAAGTAGATACCAATATGTCCATCAATATTGCTATCAGCGACTTCCTTTTCTTCTTTACTCAGTTTTTTTTTTCATTCACCATTCTCAATCTGCACGACAATTGCGTATAATTGTGACTGAGGGTAATTCTCGAAAATAAATAATGTAATAGGGTATCCACATGAAACGCATACTCTCACGTTATCAAACAGTGAGCGTAAAATATTAAAAATAAAAAAGTAAAAATTTATGTGGTGCTTAGTAACAATATAATATAACTTTCGATGCAGTTTTCAAATCCCTTTTTAAGAATTTAAAATGTACCATAGAACTATCAATTTAAAGGTATTAATGTTCCGTTTCATTATTACCTATTAAACCAGTCACTGCCATAGTTGACCTGTATAATGTCTGCATGCATATAAACTAATATACGTGAGCAGTTTTGAATGTATTTAATAAAAATCATTTTATAACAATTACCTTTGTTCTGATAGTAATTGGTATAGGAACTTCAACACCTTTATCTAGATATCTCACCTTAAACAAAACACTTGAAAATTGAGCCCTTTGTATTTGTTTATCGCAATTTGAGAAATGTATGGTCCAGCTGTCGAAATATTGTATCGCAGATACGTAAGCCACAAATATAGTTTCCGCGAAAATTAATTTAAAAAAAGCGTATATTATTGAATTATAGCTTCTCATAATGCTCTAGAACTATACTCGGAGTCATCATTGTCGTTAAGATTTGTAACTTCTTTCCTTTTATCTTGTTTTCTTTGCGTGGTCCTTAACATAAATTTTATCTCTAGACACTCGATGACGGATAGTTCCTCCAGAATGGTCAGAGTGAATGCACCAGACCTGAAGCCCAGAAACTAAAACAGTTTCATTCTCCCTATTTTTACATCGTTAAAAACATTTACAGCATCATATATTGCAAGTTATGCAATGGGCATAATTTACATACACTCCTGGAAATTGAAATAACAACACCGTGAATTCATTGTCCCAGGAAGGGGAAACTTTATTGACACATTCCTGGGGTCAGATACATCACATGATCACACTGACAGAACCACAGGCACATAGACACAGGCAACGGAGCATGCACAATGTCGGCACTAGTACCGTGTATATCCACCTTTCGCAGCAATGCAGGCTGCTATTCTCCCATGGAGACGATCGTAGAGATGCTGGATGTAGTCCTGTGGAACGGCTTGCCATGCCATTTCCACCTGGCGCCTCAGTTGGACCAGCGTTCGTGCTGGACGTGCAGACCGCGTGAGACGACGCTTCATCCAGTCCCAAACATGCCCAATGGGGGACAGATCCGGAGATCTTGCTGGCCAGGGTAGTTGACTTACACCTTCTAGAGCACGTTGGGTGGCACGGGATACATGCGGACGTGCATTGTCCTATTGGAACAGCAAGTTCCCTTGCCGGTCTAGGAATGGTAGAACGAAGGGTTCGATGACGGTTTGGATGTACCGTGCACTATTCAGTGTCCCTTCGACGATCACCAGTGGTGTACGGCCAGTGTAGGAGATCGCTCCCCACACCATGATGCCGGGTGTTGGTCCTGTGTGCCTCAGTCGTATGCAGTCCTGATTGTGGCGCTCACCTGCACGGCGCCAAACACGCAGACGACCATCATTGGCACCAAGACAGAAGCGACTCTCATCGCTGAAGACGACACGTCTCCATTCGTCCCTCCATTCACGCCTGTCGCGACACCACTGGAGGCGGGCTGCACGATGTTGGGGCGTGAGCGGAAGACGGCCTAACGGTGTGCGGGACCGTAGCCCAGCTTCATGGAGACGGTTGCGAATGGTCGTCGCAGATACCCCAGGAGCAACAGTGTCCCTAATTTGCTGGGAAGTGGCGGTGCGGTCCCCTACGGCACTGCGTAGGATCCTACGGTCTTGGCGTGCATCCGTGCGTCGCTGCGGTCCGGTCCCAGGTCGACGGGCACGTGCACCTTCCGCCGACCACTGGCGACAACATCGATGTACTGTGGAGACCTCACGCCCCACGTGTTGAGCAATTCGGCGGTACGTCCACCCGGCCTCCCGCATGCCCACTATACGCCCTCGCTCAAAGTCCGTCAACTGCACATACGGTTCACGTCCACGCTGTCGCGGCATGCTACCAGTGTTAAAGACTGCGATGGAGCTCCGTATGCCACGACAAACTGGCTGACACTGACGGCGGCGGTGCACAAATGCTGCGCAGCTAGCGCCATTCGACGGCCAACACCGCGGTTCCTGGTGTGTCCGCTGTGCCGTGCGTGTGATCATTGCTTGTACAGCCCTCTCGCAGTGTCCGGAGCAAGTATGGTGGGTCTGACACACCGGTGTCAATGTGTTCTTTTTTCCATTTCCAGGAGTGTATATGCACATATAAAGACTCATTCACATTTTCAGTTTTTAGTTTTGCCACGAACACACTTCCTTGGCAGGCCAGGATTTGTAGGAGTCAGAATGTGGCCTAGATAGCAGTTGATTACATATTCAGGAATTCATTTCTTGTCGGTTTAGAAATTGTAAGTCCACACACAACTGCAAAAGTGAGCTTGGCTGGAAAACATAAACAACGTAGAAGTTTTCTTCATCACTTCCCAAATGATTTAAAAAATTAAACTATCAATAAATTTTGCTACTAAATGCGATCTAAAAACGAAATTTTTTGTCACTTTTGCACACGCCCTCCCTTAAGTGAGGAAAAAAAATGGAAATACGAACATCAATGAACTGCGAATCTAGAACTTTGTAAACTGTTCCTTCTAGTAGCGATAAATGCAGGAAGGTAGTTCGAGAACCAAATTTCAATGGTAATTTCGCAAAGTGATTCTGCGGGTGTCAAAAACAGAAATAATGCTTTAGATAGAGTGGATGTTCATGCTAAAGGTCATCCGAAGCACTTAGTTAAATAGAGTTGTCTACGCTGATGAGTTATAAGGTAAACTGAGTTGCACGGAAACTAATTAAACAATACAGCTTTGATGCAGCTTCAGTAGATAAACAGGATGTACAGTATTTCACAAACATATATGTAAATAACTGCGCTTCGCGAAGGTAATATTCGACCTAGTTTTTCTTTGCAATTTCCGTGTAGCTCGGTAATTTAAAGAGAGCCAGCGGCAATGTACAAACCTTAGAAAGACTTGTATATCTGACTGGTTACACGCAACAAATAAACATTCAAGTCTCATTCTTATACAGATCTAATAAACCTTGCATTCCTCCATTACTACTTATTAAGTTATCATGTACTCTTAACAAAGAGACTGCGTTTACGCTTCTGTTATTGAGGCATTATTTTGGTCCCTTTATGCTCGTAAAACAATAGCATGAGCCGCAACTGTTCTTCGTTTGCCCATAGGAAACATGTAGTGATTGAAATCAAGAACGTTCAGTTTACTCGCATTTTTTGTTGCTTACTTACTCACTACTAAATTTCCGTCGTATTTTGGAACCAAGTTACATTCGAATGGACATAGCTCATTACTATTAAATAATAATATTAAATTCTATACACTGAAAATATGATGCATGTTATTTCCTCTACTGTTTCATTTTCCTTTTTGATTGCCACACCAGCACCACCAAATAAAATAGATGAGAGTCTCACCCATTTACCAACATTAGGTATAGATCTTGCAATTAAAATATTTTTGAAACACTCATTTGAAAACAGTGAACTTGCGGAAAGCAAAACAATACAGCGGCGTGAAGAAATGTTATTTTATGTGTTGTCAGTAGACTAGTACTTCTATACTTACTCCTATACTTACTCTGAAATCCGTTTAAAATAAATGGCAGACGTTTATTTTGATTTTCTCGCTTAGTGACATCTCAGTCTTATCCAAGCTTGGTTCGAGTGTGGCTAGAATTAAAGTTGAAATATATCTGCAAGCTTTTGTAAGGCAACATCTTAACGATGCATTCGGAAGATACACTATGTGATCAAAAGTATGCGAACGCTCCAGAAACGTACGTTTTTCGTATTAGGTGCATTCTGCTGCATCTACTGCCAGGTACTCCATATTAGCGACCTCAGTAGTCATTACACATCGTGAGAGAGTAGAATGGGGCGCTCCGCGGAACTCACGGACTTCCAACGTGGTCAGGTGATTGGGTGTCATTTGTGTTATACGTCTGTACGCGAGATTCCAAACTCCTAAACATCCCTAGGTCAGCTGTTTCGGTTGTGATAGTGAAATGGAAACGTGAAGGTACACGTACAGCACAAAAACGTACAGGCCGACCTCGTCTGTTGACCGACAGAGGCTGCCGACAGGGTCGTAACGTGTAGTAGAGAGACATGTGTCCAGATCACCACACAGGGATTCCAAACTGCATCATGATCCATTGCAAATACTATGACGGTTAGGTCGGAGGTGAGAAAACGGATTTCAAGGTCGAGCGGCGGCTCATACGTCACACATCACGCCGGTAAATGCCAAACGATGCCTCGCTTGGTGTAAGGAGCAAGGAGCGTAAACATTAGACGATTGAACAATGGAAAAACGTTATGTGGAGTGACGAATAGTGGTACACAATGTGGCGATCCGATGGCAGGGTGTGGGTATGGCAGATGCCCGGTGATCGTCATCTGCCAGCGTGTGTAGTGCCAGGAGCGAAATTCGGAGGCGGTGGTGTTATGGTGTGGTCGTATTTTTCAGTCCTTATTGTTTGCGTGGCACTATCACAGCACAGACCTAAATTGATGTTTTAAGAATCTTCCTTCTTCCCACTTTTGAAGAGCAATTGGCGATTGCATCTTTCAACACGATCGAACACCTGTTCATAACGCACGGCCTGTGGTGGAGTGGTTACACGAGAATAACATCCCTGTAATAGACTGGTCTGCACGGAGTCCTGACCTCAATCCTATAGAACATCTTTGGGATGTTTTGGAACGCCAACTTCGTGCCAGGCCTCACCGTCCGACATCGATACCTTTCCTGAGTGCTGCACTCCGTGAAGAATGAGCTGCCATTCCCCAAGAAATCTTCCAGCACCTGACTGAACGTATGACTGGGAGAGTTGAAGCTGTTATCAAGGTTAAGGGTGGGCCATCACCTTATTGAATTCCAGCAATACCAATGAAGGGCGCCACGAACTCTTAAGTCATTTTCAGCCAGGTATCCGGTACTTTTGATAACATAGTGTAACTGCAGGTAATTGTGTTCTTGAACTAAATACACTCCTGGAAATGGAAAAAAGAACTGACACCGGTGTGTCAGACCCACCATACTTGCTCCGGACACTGCGAGAGGGCTGTACAAGCAATGATCACACGCACGGCACAGCGGACACACCAGGAACCACGGTGTTGGCTGTCGAATGGCTCTAGCTGCGCAGCATTTGTACATCGCCGCCGTCAGTGTCAGCCAGTTTGCCGTGGCATACGGAGCTCCATCGCAGTCTTTAACACTGGTAGCATGCCGCGACAGCGTGGACGTGAACCGTATGTGCAGTTGACGGACTTTGAGCGAGGGCGTATAGTGGGCATGCGGGAGGCCGGGTGGACGTACCGCCGAATGCTCAACACGTGGGGCGTGAGGTCTCACACAGTACATCGATGTTGTCGCCAGTGGTTGGCGGAAGGTGCACGTTCCCGTCGACCTGGGACCGGACCGCAGCGACGCACGGATGCACGCCAAGACCGTAGGATCCTACGCAGTGCCGTAGGGGACCGCACCTCCACTTCCCAGCAAATTAGGGACACTGTTGCTCCTGGGGTATCGGCGAGGACCATTCGCAACCGTCTCCATGAAGCTGGGCTACGGTCCCGCACACCGTTAGGCCGTCTTCCGCTCACGCCCCAACATCGTGCAGCCCGCCTCCAGTGGTGTCGCGACAGGCGTGAATGGAGGGACGAATGGAGACGTGTCGTTTTCAGCGATGAGAGTCGCTTTTGCCTTGGTGCCAATGATGGTCGTATGCGTGTTTGGCGCCGTGCAGGTGAGCGCCACAATCAGGACTGCATACGACCAAGGCACACAGGGCCAACACCCGGCATCATGGTGTGGGGAGCGATCTCCTACACTGGCCGTACACCACTGGTGATCGTCGAGGGGACACTGAATAGTGCACGGTACATCCAAACCGTCATCGAACCCATCGTTCTACCATTCCTAGACCGGCAAGGGAACTTGCTGTTCCAACAGGACAATACACGTCCGCATGTATCCCGTGCCACCCAACGTGCTCTAGAAGGTGTAAGTCAACTACCCTGGCCAGCAAGATCTCCGGATCTGTCCCCCATTGAGCATGTTTGGGACTGGATGAAGCGGCGTCTCACGCGGTCTGCACGTCCAGCACGAACGCTGGTCCAACTAAGGCGCCAGGTGGAAATGGCATGGCAAGCCGTTCCACAGGACTACATCCAGCATCTCTACGATCGTCTCCATGGGAGAATAGCAGCCTGCATTGCTGCGAAAGGTGGATATACACTGTACTAGTGCCGACATTGTGCATGCTCTGTTGCCTGTGTCTATGTGCCTGTGGTTCTGTCAGTGTGATCATGTGATGTATCTGACCCCAGGAATGTGTCAATAAAGTTTCCCCTTCCTGGGACAATGAATTCACGGTGTTCTTATTTCAATTTCCAGGAGTGTATAAACCAAGTAGACATTCAACTTGTTTCTTTTGGAGAAGCGCCTAGGAGAGGTAAAATACAATTGAGAACTAGAGTTGGACTCAGTTCAACACAGAAAGCTGTACTCTCGTAAGAAATCCGTTGTAGTTAAGTAGAACTTTCTGTTATACTCTTCGCTCCTCCTTTACTATGGTGCAGGCTGTTCGCTCGAAATTCGGGCTCTCAAGAGTACGACTGCGAAGCTGTAACGTGCCTCTTGGTTTAGCTCTTCATTTCTTATGGTACCTAGGTAACTGTTAGTCAATTAGCTGCGTGAACCAGCATACCACAGGTGGTGGAGCATGGATACCCATGTGGAATCCCCTGACGTCTGATTAAAATGCTTCCCAACGTTAGAAGCTGGGGACGTTGATGGAGGTATTGAGCACAGCTGCTTTGCCCGCGCCACTTGCTCCAAAGGCTTACTCCCTCTGTTTTCTCAAGGGATGGGGGATCCAAATCTGAGCGTTATGATAGAAACTTCAGTCATGTAATGATATTTCAAGGGGTAGGCCGCTATACTTAACGCTGTCGGGCTAGTAATCCGGAGGCCACAACGCCAGTCTAAGTCTGGGAGGTGAGCATTCCGAGCACATTCCTGACATTTGCACGTGTAGGTGTGTGTGTGTGTGTGGGGGGGGGCGGGGGGGGATCCAGTGTCTAGAGTAAGTAGGCACAGGCACCAAGTAAACATTTTCTCAGAATGGTACAGGCTGAAGGTAATCTGAGAATGCAACAGTTGTCCATTTTAAGTGAGGAAACGTCGTGATACCATTGTTACCACACGATTCACGAGGGCACTTCCCCTTGAATGTGGCATCCTATTATGAAGGGGTAAATTTAATAAGACATATCTTGGTAACAATATCTCAATGTACATAGTGGAGGTTTACTGTTACTACACTTCGACGATTACATTGCTGTAGCCTATCTTACAGTTTGTTTTATTAATAGTTTGTAAACATTCATTTGACTTAGTAAATCGTTTCTGGTTATATAGCATCCTCGTCAATTTGTGAAAATGAACAACGTTTCAACAATGTTTTCAAGCCTCCTTCGACTTACAGAGTGTAGAAAACACTGCATATACAAAATTTTAGAGTGCTCAGAGGGGATAAAAGGAAAATGTCATATGTGTACCGTCCACGAAGGTTTACACACTATATTTTTAGTGATATTGCTGGGCTCCTATGGATATCCTATTGTGTAGGTGTACTAGACACCGACTGACTCCAGATGATGAGCAGGTTGCCCGTTTGGGTGAATCCGCAGCCATAATTTCTGAAACACGACGTTATTTCGAGTGCTTTAGACATTCACTTGCGCAGTAATGGAAGCGAACGACATTTTCAATGACACCTCCGAAACAATATTCATCAGATGGCAATTGGATCACCATCTGTGACCATCAATAATGTCGAAACGTACATGGAACCCTAGTGGTGGAACAGCGTGACTTTTTCAAATATGAAAAAAGTTTGTATTTTTATCGCCTTCAGACACTAAAATTTTGTGTAGATTGCTTTTTTACACACCTTTTCTTGGTGTTTCATACTGTCAATATTATCTTTGCTGTGTGAAGCACAGCATACGAACCAATTACGGTCATAATAGTGTGTACTTGAACGGTGCCTTGCATCAGTGCTGTTAGCAGACGTGTGTGGGATGTCGTCATCGTAATAATTCAGCAAGCCGAGAGCAATGTTGTGATGCAGAAACAGCTGAAACAGCTAACTCAGAGGTACTTTACAGGTTAGAGCAGCAAGGGGCAAGGGAGGTTTCCATACTGACAGTGAGGATATATTTTAGGATATGCGACTGGTAGTGGCGCATATGGACGAAAAGGCCACTGCTGCTGGTCATATTCCTAACGGGATTATTCTGAGTGGAGCAGTCCAAGCGACAGGGTTGTGCCAGTCGAAGACGCCAAATGGATATGCCAGTAGGAGTTACTGGTTGAAGGTCATGGCAGCGCAATAGAACTGCGCACTAAGTCCCTCCCCGGACTTGGTGTCAGGGCGCAGCAGGCCACACAAAGACATGTCCAGCAGCAAGGCCGATTCCTGCCCAGGGGCCAGTGGGTCACTTCCCATGCGCACCAGCCGTCGTCCGCCATAATGGGACGGGCGCTGCCAAGGGCTATAGCAGATACGCAATCGTCGAGAACGTGCCACTGGTGTGGCAGCCGTGCGGGTGGCTTAAGTAACGCGGCCAGGCCGCCTGCATAGTGAAGCACCTTGTCAACATCGAGGGGCGTGCAAGCAGAATTCAGTTGCTGGCTGGTCACTGATCCGGTGTATCAAACAGTGCAAAAGCACCAGTAAAAGAACTTGCTGCATCTGCAGTTGTGTTTCTCTGGAGTCTCCTGGGCTCCCACCTCACTCTCACAACCTGGTTACACCGTCCTGGCTGCACCAGGTTGCGCTATGGAAGTTACAGAAAATTTTACTTACTCACTTACTCACTGGTCATACCGGACTTGAGAGTCCATTACCGCAGCAACATATTTTCGCCATCTGTCCCTGTCTTGGGCTATTTCCTTCCATTCACCTTCAATATCTAGGCTCCTCAAATCAGCCTTCACATTGTCCTCCTATCTGCGCCTCGGTCTCCCCACAGGACGTTTTCCTTCTAGGTGCCCTACCAGTACTCTGCGCGCTGCCCTGCCCTCATCCATTCGAGCTACGTGACCCGCCCATCGCAGCCTACGTGATTTAGTAATACTGATTATGTCAGGGCTTGAATAGAGTTCGTGAACCTCTTCGTTATGCAGCTTTCGCCACTCTCCGCTAATGTCATCCCTTTCTGCTCAGCCGGCCGGAGTGGCCGTGCGGTTCTGGGCGCTACAGTCTGGAGCCGAGCGACCGCTACGGTCGCAGGTTCGAATCCTGCCTCGGGCATGGATGTGTGTGATGTCCTTAGGTTAGTTAGGTTTAATTAGTTCTAAGTTCTAGGCGACTGATGACCTCAGAAGTTAAGTCGCATAGTGCTCAGAACCATTTGAACCATTTGAACCTTTCTGCTCCGAAAATTTTCCGCAAAATTTTGTTTTCAAATACTCGAAACGGCTTTTCATTTTGCACAGTGACAGACCAAGCCTCACTCCCATACAGCATAACTGGTAGAATAATAGTTTTATGTATTCTAATCTTTAAATTCCTAGACAATATCCGTGATGAAAGTAATCTATTCAGTGAGAAGTAGCACGGATTCCCCAACCGTAGTCTCTTCTTCAGTTCGGATTCAATCTCATTTCTCGAAGTTATGTCCACGCCTAGATACTTAAATGTGTTCACTTTTTCAGACTGCGTGTCTCCAACTCTTAACAAAAAAAATGGTTCAAATGCCTCTGAGCACTATGGGACTTAACATCTGTGGTCATCAGTCCCCTAGAACTTAGAACTACTTAAACCTAACTAACCTAAGGACATCACACACATCCACGCCCGAGGCAGGATTCGAACGTGCGACCGTAGCAGTCACGCGGTTCCGGACTGCGCGCCTAGAACAGCTACACCACTGCGGCCGGCAACCCTCAACATTTCCTGATCTACTGCTGTTGGAATTCTAGTAGTAACCTGGTATTTAGTTTTGTCTTCACTTGTCCTTAGACCTACATCTTCACTAGCCTTGATTAACGCATTCGCATTTGTTGTTACAGATTCTTTCCTATCGCTAATGGTGTTTAGATCATCTGCATTCCCTAATATCTTAATATTTCCATTTAACTCCACCCCTTCTGAATTATCTGCTGCCATTCGTACAATATATTCTAGGACTAAATTAAAAAGTAGCGGAGACAGGGCATCTCCCTGCTTAAGACCGTTCTTTATTACAAATTCTTCTGGCTCCAATTTCCCCACACGTACTCTACCTTTTGTGTTTTTCAAACTCACTTCTATAAGTCTAACATACTTCTTTGGTATTCCAAGTTCCAAAACAATTCTGTACAATTTTGACTGCAATACTGAATCATATGCTTTTGTAAAATCTATGAAAAGATTATGAACTGGTTTATTGTATTCCTAATTCTTATCCAAAATTCGACGCAGGGTGAATATTTGGTCTATAGTTGATCTGTTCCTCCGAAAGCCGGCTTGATATTCCCCCACAATTTCATCTGCATATGGTGTAAGCCTGCTTAGCAGAATATTAGAGAAAATTTTGGAACATACTGGTAATAGCTATATCCCTCTATAATTACTACAGTCCATTTTGTCACCTTTCTTAAAAATTGGGATCAGAATCGACTCCTACCACTCTTCAGGTATCATCTCTGAGTTCCATACTTTAGTTATCACTTTGTGAACTACTTCCACCAATTTCTGTCCCCCATTTTTAACTAATTCTGCAGTTATGCAATCTGATCCTGAGGCTTTATGGTTTTTCGATTTGTTGAATGCATCTCTTACTTCCTTTAACGTTGGCTCAGGTATTTGGGGTTCTGCTGTATGTATTTCGTACGCCTGCTCATTTCCTGCTTCCTGGTGTACATTTTATAGATGCTCAAAATACGCCCTCCATTTACTTAATATAGCACTGGGGTCTGTCAGTATTCCCCCAGCATCCCCTCGAAATGCATTTGTCCTAGCCTTGAAGCCCTTCCTATACCCATTTATGTCTAGGAAAAGTTCCCTAATGTTTTTTTGTTTTACTGTTTGTTTCCATTTTTGTAATTTGATTGTTCAAATAATCCCTCTTCTTTGCTCGTAGCCTACGACCAACTTCCCTTCTCAAGTTCAAGAACTCCTCTCGTTTTCTGTCTCCCATTCTATCCCAATCTAATCGCGCTTTTCTTCTTTCCTCTACCAATTTCTTGCATTCCTCATCAAACCACGGTTTCCTCCTGTTCTTCTTAATTGTACCTATTGTGACCTTCGCTGCCCCTTTGATATTATTCCTCACAGTGATCCACTGTTTATTTACACCCTCGTCTTGATCTTCGTGTGTCCTGAGAGCATCAAACCTATTTCAAATTTCTATCATGTACCTTCTTCTAAAGCTTTCATCATTTAGCTTGTCAGTGTCGAACCTAACAAGTTCTGCACTGTGACTCCTTGATGTTGCTGTAGATAGCCGTAGGTGAACTTTGGCAACTACAAGACAATGATCAGAATCGCAGTCTGCTTCCCTGAAAGTCCTAACATTTTCTATACTAGTGTGCCATCTCCGATCTGCAAGAACATGATCAATTTGGTTTCGGGTGTGTCCATCCGGAGAGACCCAGATTGCTTTATGAATGACCTTCCTTTTGAAATATGTGCTCTGAACAACCATGTCTTTTGAAACAGCAAAATTAACCACCCTAGTGCCATTATCATTCGAAATGTTATGCAAACTCTCTTTCCCAACTGTAGGCCGGAATGCTTCCTCCTTCCCTATCTTCGCATTAAAATCACCTATGATTAATTTTGTATCACACGAGGAGAACTCATCCCACAGTGGATCTAGTTCTTCATAAAAGCCGTCTTTAACAAGCTCTTCAGTGTCCTCAGTTGGTGCGTGTACAGTAATTACTACTAGTCTATTCCACCTGCCGGACAACACTATAGTCGGTCACTAATGAACCTTATATCTCTGATTGCGTGAAGCACTTTTCCCTGTACTGCGGAACCTGTTCCGAAACTGTGAGCTTCCTAACCTCCATAGAAAAATGTATAGTTACCCCTCTTTATGCTACCCTCCCCCTGCCACCGAGTTTCTTGAATAGCTGTAATGTCTACATCGTATCTATCTAATTCGTCTAATAATGTCTGGAATGTTCCTGGCCTGTTCAAACTTTTAATGTTCCATGTTCCCAACCCGAAAGTTCCTTTCGGCCTGAATCTCTTCGAAGTAGGTTCCGCCCGGAGATCCGAATGGGAACCTACTTTACCTCCGGAATATTTTACTTCAAAGGGGCCCATGTCCATTAATGTTGCTGATTCATGATGAATAGATTTGGTAGTAGGAGAAGAAGGAACAGGGATGGTTCATCACATCAGAAGACTCGTACGTACTCCAGGAGGACCTGCAGAGGATTAATGCATGGTGCGACAGCTGGCAGCTTTCCCTAAACGTAGATAAATGTAATATAATGCGCATACATAGAGGCAGAAATCCATTCCAGTACGATTATGCCATAGGTGGTAAATCATTGGAAGCGGTAACGACCGTAAGATACTTAGGAGTTACTATCCGGAGCGATCTGAAGTGGAATGATCACATAAAACAAATAGTGGGAAAAGCAGGCGCCAGGTTGAGATTCATAGGAAGAATTCTAAGAAAATGTGACTCATCGACGAAAGAAGTAGCTTACAAAACGCTTGTTCGTCCGATTCTTGAGTATTGCTCATCAGTATGGGACCCTTACCAGGTTGGATTAATAGAAGAGATAGACATGATCCAGCGAAAAGCAGCGCGATTCGTCATGGGGACATTTAGTCAGCGCGAGAGCGTTACGGAGATGCTGAACAAGCTCCAGTGGCGGACACTTCAAGAAAGGCGTTACGCAATACGGAGAGGTTTATTATCGAAATTACGAGAGAGCACATTCCGGGAAGAGATGGGCAACATATTACTACCGGCCACATATATCTCGCGTAATGATCACAACGGAAAGATCCGAGAAATTAGAGCAAATACGGAGACTTACAAGCAGTCGTTCTTCCCACGCACAATTCGTGAATGGAACAGGGAAGGGGGGATCAGATAGTGGTACAATAAGTACCCTCCGCCACACACCGTAAGGTGGCTCGCGGAGTATAGATGTAGATGTTTTTGCAGCTACCCTTCATATCTGAAGGCCGTATCTCTTATCAGCAACCTGGGGACGCGCTGTGCCGCGGTGGTAGGGGCCCACGAGGTAGACAGAGAATTTTTGCGTATTTGAATTTGAGTGATTTTCTTAAAGTATGGCTATTCCTACTTAGTTTTGCTCCCTCATTGCATGATGGCAGTTGTATTTAGTACAAAGCCAAAGCAGATTCCTCTTGTATTAAGAATTTATTTAATTTTCCATTGTAACTGTGCATAACGTGAAACTGAGCATGCCCTATTCAGTAACGAAGTCCTAGAGGTGGTGCCGAGGTTATAAAGAAACTGCTACTATTACTTGCAGTCAAGACGGTGATAATCCGTGTCCATCGTCTCAAGCTGCTTCACATTTATAACAGACATTCGCATCTATGACACTACTACATAGGCTTCAACGACCGGGCAAGATCATTAAAATTCTTCTGTGTGTTGTACTGCATCATCCTATAAGATCTCTCTGAGGGAGCCCGTCTTAATACGGCCGAAACGTCCGTTTAATAGCTAATAATTTAAATTATTTTATGCCTGTGCAGTGACATGGTACAACACACAGAATAATGATAACCATATTTTGTGTCCATGTCAGGCAAGTGTCTACATATAATACGATCCTACCGAAACTGCTGGCCATTAAAATTACATCATGAAGTCGAGCTGGTATGTTGTTTACTACACACTGCGTAGATGTTTAAGAGGGCCCTCCTTAACACCCAAGATTGACCATCACCCAAGGGACATTTGTCTGGCCCACAAGGTTTGTACAGTCACTTCATATATCTTGAGTTAGGAAATTGGTTTGTTTCCAACAAAGACAAATGTTCACACGGACAGTGGTACGATAATTGCAGCGGCAGGCAATGTCAACGCGCTGATCATTGTTGCGGATTCCCTGGACGCATACCAGAGAGAGACGCACCGACACTGTACACTGTACACTGTATCGGCACCACGGAGGGCATCTTGACAGACGAGTCCTGGTCTGGCGTGCAGCGTCACGATAGGTGTATCTCTGAATGAAGGGTCTGAGGAGAACGAACATTGCCAGATTGGACTGGTCGTGGTCAGAAGCGTTTAGCGCTTTTGATGATGGTATGGCGCGCCACAGGGTACACAATACAATCATATCTATTTCACATAGCTGGTAATATGGATACGAGCCATCACATTTCTCACGTGTTAAGCTGGTTGCTGTGCTCTATCTTCCTCGTCATTGTGACGTTATTTTTCAACAATATAATGCAATACCAACTGTTGCCCGTGTTGTCCTGACCTAGCACGACACAGCCATCGACTGTTTTTCTGGTCAGCAAGGTCTCCGATCTCTCACCCACTGGGAACAAGTGGTTAAGGGTCGCCAAGAAACTAGGACGCGACCACTTTCCAGCGACTGCTACTGATAAAAACTGCCATAGACTTAAAGCAGCACAGAAAGACGCACCCGTGTCTCTCATTCAAGCTGTGTTACACGATAGAGCCACTGTAGTGCCGGAGCTACTGTAATTAGTTTGTATGACCCTTAATCATCAACAAATTTAATCACACGGCGAGTGACACACAACCCATATGAAAGAAAGAAACATCAATGTAACTGCAGAACTGAAGCAATAGCAATACGATAAACAGAAATGAATAAATACAGGAAAATTTAGGAGTGTGAGGGAACACATTGTAAATGCCATATCTGAGTGGTGGCACTGCATTTTAAAAAGTAAAAGTTGAACAACGCACAAATTTAAAAATAGCCACATATAAACCTATGCCTGTGTAACAGTTTGCATTAAATAAATGAACCAAATAAAATAAAAATAAAAACAGTACTTGATGAGAAAACTTCAAGAGGGATTAAACACAGAAAGTAATACAAGTACCAGATAAAAGAAAGACTCAACAATTGTAACTGCAGACTATATAGGTTACATAGGCAATTTCAGTAAAATTCAGTAACTCCATGAATATACGAAAATGGGCGAATATGAAGGAACAGGCAGAATGGGAAGTAATAAAAAACAGAGAGGATTATGTGAAGTTTAGGAGTGGAGAGCTATTAAGCTGTGTCTGGTGGTTTTACACCTGCTTCAGTAGATCGGCCTGATACCCACACTGGCGGAGTACTTTCTCTATACGTTCATGTTTCCTTTTAAGTTTAGCTCTACTGCAGGGTATGTTTGATCAAGGCGGAGAACATGAAGGCGAAGAACTTTCCCCATACAGTTACTGTTTCCTTATAAGTATAGTCCGATGGCAGCGTATGGTTGATCAATCTGCGATCTGTTACCACAGCTTTTTATTTAACGTAACCGCTATATAGGACATCTCTCCTGTTTCGACTTTGTGTTCTGTGGCGCTAATCATGTGTATTCTGTAGGTGAACGTTTGTGTTGTGGAACACGTCTGTTTAGGATGGCACGCAGGCGTCTATGAATGCTGCTGGGTATCCTACGAACTCTGTGGCTAGATGCAGTATGAGGCCTCCAAGAGGAAGTTACGAGAGGCGCTGGGGGAAGATGGCAACGGCATTGGAATCCTACGATCGCCATCATATTATTAGCCTACTAAAAATAACTATATTAAAAATGAAATGTAAACAATCTGGTCCACGATGTGTGATAGGTCTGGCCAAGTCATTAAATCGGCACTGTAAGGAGTAAAGCGTTATTCTTACAAGAAAGATAAAGAATCTTTCGTATTACCTTCTGATATCGGCCAGCGGTAATATTTTCCTACATGGGGCCTACATTTATCTCATTAATACGCTGGCCTGAACAACAATTATCGAACAAACTCGTAAACTCTCTCTTGCTCGGCGTAAATTATGACACTCTAAGACTTTACTTGTAGCAGCAACAGAGAGGTATGATAACGTAGTCAAGAATCATCAGTAATTAATGGTCTGTTCATGACGAATCATACAGCTTAATATTTATTGCGAATATTTCAACAATCTTTGTTCGTATATCAGAAACAAATAATAGCAATGCAATTGTAGAAACACTAGAGAGCGTGACAGATACAGGCTCTTGTGGTATCCCTGCGGCATTGTTTAGTAACCCACAGTTTCTATTATTCGATGTCACTCATGTGTTTTTCAGTTCGCCCACCATCTACGCTCTTCTGAATTTTCCTCGAGAACGTAGCAGTATCGTAGAAAGTAACAGTCGTAGAGACGTTATTACAACTGCTTTGTTTTTCCAGGAATCAGAAATACCGCCATGAATGTTCAGACGCATACCTTCTCGGATAATTTAATTTGTGACGTCGGGCATTCATTCTCCTCAGTGGACTAGGTCCGTGCTACTAAAATAGCAGCAGCTCAGATTTCTCCACTCGGTGCGAAGAATTCCAGCAAAAGAATCGGTAAATATTTCTGCTCCGCTTTGCTTACCCGTACAAATATCCAGGGATTGTGAATTGTCTCTGGTTTGCAGGCGAATAGCTTACTGTTATTAGAAACTGTCTATAGCTGCTACATAGCTATGCAAGTTAATAAATGACAAATCTACAAGAATTTCCCTGGGAGATCAGACAGAATCGATCGAATCGCAGTTAGAAATAATGATGCTTGACTCCGTGTTGCCTGTATATCCTAATCACGTATTTGTCCACGAAAAGCGCGATGCGCTTATGTTTTAAGCGTACCATTACAATCTATGTCCGATAAAAACTTAAGAATTTGTTGTTGAACCTAGAGACACAAGTTCAATGGGCAGAATATTACATCGCCCGAATCCGTTCCTTCAAAGGGTAATTTGTCATTTGTGAAGTGTCTACAATTTGTACCAGGGGGTAACGTGACCCTCCGCCGCTGGCAGTGGCATTGAAGTGGTTTGTATGTGCCAGTTGTGTGTACAGAAAATAGTGCAGCGGAGAAGGGACAAAAGTGCATGAATGAATCAGCACACCGTGAACGCAGTAGCTCGATTTTAAAGTGTATTAACGTGGGTTATATCACTGTTCCTGCTGAGAAAGAGGTACCACTATCATAACAGTGGTCGTAAAACTGACCTAACCGTCAGTGATCGGAGGTGAAAGTAACACCATGGTTTCATATTGACAGCTCCTTCTTAACTGATTACCGAACTAATATTGCGAAAGAAAACGCATCCATTGGACATTTGGTGCCAGTTTATCGAGTAAGCCCATTGCTCACGGTGGTACATGACACTGTATGTAGTCAGTGGCCCACACATTACATAAACTGAACGGTAAAAGGCTAGAGACTTGTAGTGTGGTATGACGAGTATGCTTTTTACCTGTCTCTAAGTGATGGACTGAATCCACCGGCTGCCCAAAGAGACGTTTAATCAACGAGTATCTTCTGCCCGGATTGGTTATGGAATGTTTGGGAAATTTTCTATACCGTGACTTGGTACTACTCTGTAGGAATCAACATGGATTCCGGAAACAGCGATCGTGTGAGACCCAACTCGCTTTATTTGTTCATGAGACCCAGAAAATATTAGATACAGGTTCCCAGGTAGATGCTATTTTCCTTGACTTCCGGACGGCGATCGTTATAGTTCCGCACGTCGCCTGATAAACAAAGTAAGAGCCTACGGAATATCAGACCAGGTGTGTGGCTGGATTGAAGAGTTTTTAGCAAACAGAACACAGCATGTTTTTATCAATGGAGAGACGTCTACAGATATTAAGGTAACCTCTGGCGTGCCACAGGGGAGTGTTATGGGACCATTCATTTTCACAATATATATAAATGACCTAGTAGGTAGTGTCGGAAGTTCCATGCGGCTTTTCGCTGATGATGCTGTAGTATACAGAGACGTTGCAGCATTAGAAAATTGTAGCGAAATTCAGGAAGATCTGCAGCGGATAGGCACTTGGTGCAGGGAGTGGCAACTGACCCTTAACATTGACAAATGTAATGTATTGCGAATACATAGAAAGAAGGATCCTTTATTGTATGTTTGTATGATAGCGGAAGAAACACTGGTAGCAGTTACATCTGTAAAATATCTGGGAGTACGCGTGCGGAACGATTTGAAGTGGATTGATCATATAAAATTAATTGTTGGTAAGGCGGGTACCAGGTTGAGATTCATTGGGAGAGTCCTTAGAAAATGTAGTCCATCAACAAAGGAGGTGGCTTACAAAACAGTCGTTCGACCTATACTTGAGTATTGCTCATCAGTGTGGGATCCATACCAGATCGGGTTGGCGGAGGAGATAGAGAAGATCCAAAGAAGAGCGGCGCGTTTCGTCACAGGGTTATTTGGTAACCGTGATAGCGTTACGGAGATGTTTAGCAAATACAAGTGGCAGACTCTGCAAGAGACGCGCTCTGCATCGCGGTGTAGCTTGTTCGCCAGGTTTCGAGAGGGTGCGTTTCTGGATGAGGTATCGAATATATTGCTTCCCCCTACTTATACCTCCCGAGGAGATCACGAATGTAAAATTAGAGAGATTCGAGCGCGCACGGAGGCTTTCCGACAATCGTTCTTCCCGCGAACCATACGCGACTGGAACAGAAAAGGGAGGTAATGACAGTGGTACGTAAAGTGCCCTCCGCCACACACCGTTGGGTGGTTTGCGGAGTATAAATGTAGATGTAGATGTAGAACATGAAAAATAGCCAGGATTTTTATTTAAATACTTTCACGTAAGAAGTTTTGATGTAAAACTTCCTGGTAGATGAAAACTGTAAGCCGGACCGAGAATCGAACGCAGGAGCTTTATCTTTCGCGGGCATGTTTCGCAGGAGAACTTCTGTGGAGTTTGGAAGGTAGAAGATGAGTAAGTAAAGCTGCGAGGTAGGGTTGCGAGTCTTGTTTGGGTGGCTTATTCGGTAGAGCACTTGCCCGTGAAAGGCAGAGGCCTAACGTTGATGTCCTGGTCCAACACACAACTTTAACCTGACAGGAAGTTATTTATCAGCACACACTCCGCTGCAGAGTGAAAAATTCATTCCAGCTTTGGTCTTTCTCCAACACCTTCCCAATAGTATTCCGAGGACACTCCCTTCTACCAAGATGAAAACAGCTGCCGCTACCGGCTTGAAAGCAAACGTTCCTGGTTTGTCGAACACTCATGCAACTTATCGACGTCGTATGGTCCGTTACATTACGCGATTCTAATTTCATTGGAATTACTACACTACTGGCATTTAAAAATGGTACACCACGAAGATGACGTGCTACAGACGCGAAATTTAGCCGACAAGAAGAAGATGCTGTGATATGCAAATGATTAGCTTTTCAGAGCATTCACACAAAGTTGACGCCGGTGGCGACACCTACAACGTGCTGACACGAGGGAAGTTTCCAACCGATTTCTCATACACAAACAGCAGTTGCCCGGCCATGCCTGGTGAAACGTTGTTGTGATGCCTCGTGTAAGGAGGAGAAATGCGTATCATAACGTTTCCGACATCGATAAAGGTCGGATTGTAGCCTATCGCGATTGCGGTTTATCGTATCGTGACATTGCTGCTCGCGTTGGTCGAGATCCAATGACTGTTAGCAGAATATGGAATCGGTGGGTTCAGGATCCCAACGGCGTCGTATCACAAGCACTCGAGATGACAGGCATCTTATCCGCATGGATCTTATCTGCATGGATCGTGCAGCCACGCCTCGATCCCTGAGTCACCTGACGGGGACGTTTGCAAGACAACAACCATCTGCACGAACAGTTCGACGACGTTTGCAGCAGCATGGACTATCAGCTCGGAGACCATGGCTGCGGTTACCCTTGACGCTGCATCACAGACAGGAGCACCTGCGATGGTGTACTCAACGACGAACCTGGGTGCACGAATGGAAAAACGTCATTTTCTTGGATGAATGCAGGTTCTGTTTACAGCATCTTGATGGTCGCATCCGTGTTCGGAGACATCGCTGCGAACACACATTGGAAGCGTGTATTCGTCGTCACCATACTGGCGTATTACCCGTCGTGATGGTATGGTGTGCCATTGGTTTCACGTATCGGTCACCTCTTGTTCGCAATGACGGCACTTTGAACAGTGGACGTCACATTTCAGATGTTTTACAACCCCTGGCTCTACCCTTCATTCGATCCCTGCGAAACACTACATTTTAGCAGGATAATGCACGACCGCTTGTTGCAAGTCCTGTACGGGACTTCCTGGATACAGAAAATGTTCGACTGCTGCCCTGGTCAGCACATTCTCCTGATCTCTCACCAACTGGAAACGTCTGGTCAGTGGTGGCCGAGCAACTGGCTCGTCACAATACGTCAGTCACTACTCTTGATGAACCGTGGTATCGTGTTGAAGCTGCATGGGCAGGTGTACCTGTACACGCCATACAAGCTCGGTTTGACTCAATGCCCAGGCGTATGAAGGCCGTTATTACGGCCACAGGTGGTTCTTCTGGGTACTGATTTCCCAGGTTCTATGCACCCAAACTGCGTGAAAACGTAATCACATGTCAGTTCTAGTATAATATATTTGTCCAATGAATACCCGTGTATCATCCGCATTTCTTCTTGGTGTAGCAATTTTAATGGCCAGTAGTGTAGTAGCGGAGGTGGAACGTAACTATACCGTAAAATTGGAGACCTAAACACCAGCGAGACGTCCTTCATGTACCATAAGTCAAGGAACATTTCGACTCTCTTCCTCGCAGTACGGATTTACAGCGAGTGTTACGACTTGCTTGAAGACCGAAAAACAGTCGTCTGCAGTAATCTGCGGTAGTCAACAGGACTTCCGGGAGCACTAACGGGTGGAAGTGCGATCGTGCTAGCAATGCCCAAGCTAATACATTTACATCTAAACTCTGAGAATCGCTATAAGGTCAATGGTTGAGAATAATATGTATTGTATTACGTTTATTCTCACTTCGTTCACAGATGGAGCTGGGGGAGAAGGACAACTTGTTTGCCTGCATGAGACCTATGATTTGCCTATGTAATATCTGCTATGGTCCTACGGACAGAAATGAAGTGGTAAGCATACTGAGCAAGTGGTGGCTCACTTGGCTCTGAGCACTATGCGACTTAACTTCTGAGGTCAACAGTCGCCTAGAACTTCGAACTAACTAAACCCAACTAACCTAAGGACATCACACACATCATTGCCCGAGGCAGGATTCGAACCTGCGACCGTAGCGGTCGCTCGGCTCCAGATTGTAGCGCCTAGAACCGCATGGCCACCCCGGCCGGCCAGTGCAAGTGAGTTTTGTACTAGGTAATAAAAGGTGCCAATGTTTATCTGCAGCATCTATACGTAGCCAGCCGAAGCTAGGGTTCTGGCATTTTTCAAAGTAGTTTCTCGTGAGATGTAGGGCGTCTTTCTTTCAGGGCCTTTTAGTTGATTTTTCGAAATTTCTGTTACATTCTCTCGACGGTGACACCAGTCTGTAACTTACACACTCCCTTCCTTGCGTACGCCCGATACCTGGGGATACCTTCAACATCTTTAATTATTCGTTTGAATTTGAGTCACAGATCTTCTACTGTTCTTCTACCAGCTGAGTTTCGCCACTGTAAGAAACAAGATAATCTTTTCTTTTCAATTTTTATCAATACATACGCCTTAATGCTTAGCTTTCTGCCGTTTTCCATTGCTGTTGTAACTGCGCCACGTATCAATGACACCTGCGAACATCCTTAAAGAGTCCACGTTTATTTGTTGGCAAATGACCCAACCGTTCTACCAAATTTCAAAGAGATATTTTATAAATGTTTCTCAAGTCGTTTCTATAGTTCGCTACATTATTCAATAAACTGTTTGGTAATAATATCTCCAAAGATGACTTGTAACCATGAATAGTTCGGAACAAAGGTTGACTCTCCAGCTGTCAACCAATTCTATAGAATGTGGAGAAACTACTTTAAAATTATTTATTTTTACACGAGTTCCGATTTCCAAATATTTTGCAAAGATATCCTTTGTCTGAGTTATGGACTGCTGAACGTAGTAGAGTTTTTCTCTGGTAAAGTGAGGTTATGTCTTCTAGAAGGTAGTTTGAAGGTGTAATAGTCAGATGCCTGTGCAGATGCAGTCGCTTGTCAGTGTTGCCTGTTGAACGCACACAAAGGCATTTAATTCCACAGCTGTTTGCAAGTTTGGTGCAAGACCTGATTTTTCCTGCTTGTCGGCAATGGTCGGAACTTGTTTATGGATGAAGTGTATTTGAATTGATGTTACGTTCTGATAGGTACTCTCATCCTTCAGTCTACTGAACTGAGTGTTGACAATCGTGAATATTCTTCCCCAGTTACCAAACAACATAACCAGACTTGGTCTATGTATGTGACCTTGTATTCACTCTTGTATCTCTACTTGGCCTTAAACTTACTGTGCATTCTGCTTTCAGCGCCACTTTCAGTCAAAGAAAAGCCAAATTGAATGCCTTTACAGCTAGGAAGGTGAGTTTACGCTGTCGATACAATGTTCTTTTGTGAGCAGACGATAGCCCTTCAATGTGAGATTTACATCTTCATCATACTTCACATTGTTATGAAGGAAATAACATACAGCTTGATTAACCATTAAGAAACTACTAGAAGTAATCTTGATTTTAGATTCATTTCAACATTTATTCACGCCCAGGTTTCCTTCCATCGCACAATGAAAGCATCTCCTGCTCTTCAATATGTTTATTAAACCATGACCCAGTAACATTAATTCTTTTGCCTGGGCCCACATTTTATATATTACGGGACACATTTTTAGGGAATATTTGCTGAACACACATATTTTCATGTACTTCGTTCAGTTTAGAACCAAGTGGGTGGCTTAACAATTGAGCCTGTTTTGTCTGATACATAGCTCATTCGAGTGCTGCCAACGCAATATTTGCACTTTGCGTCCCTTCTGATGGAAATGTATAGATTGTAAGTGGAAAAAATTTTAAATGTTGAAGGAGTATGGTTTCCAGCAATTTCTTGGTATGTACGAGGGTCACTCTAAAAGAAATGCACACTATTTTTCTTTAAATTCATCTTTTATTCTACATGTTTGAAAGTTTTACGGTGTACAGGTACATCCTTTCCACATAATTTCCATCCCTCTCAACTGCCTTATCCCATCTTGGAACCAGCGCCTGTATACCAGCACCGTAGAATTCTGACCCAACCTGTTGGAGCCACTGTTTACCATCGTGCACAAGGGAGTCATTATCTTCAAACCTTGTTCCTCGAAGAAAATCTTTCAGTTTCCCAGATAGATGATAGTCGCATGGAGCCAGGTCAGGACTGTAAGGCGGGTGTTTCAGTTTTGTCCGTCCGAGTTTCCTGATCGCTTCCATAGTTTTTTGACTGACATGTGACCGAGCATTATTGTGCAACAGCAAAACATCTTGCTTTGGCCGATGCGGTCGAACACGACTTAATGGAGCTTGAAGTTTCTTCAGTGTCGTCACATATGCATCAGAATTTATGGTGACTATCCCTTCACTGTGATGCGTCTGTCAGCAGTCACCAATTCGTTAACTCTCTGCACATCGTCTGGAGTGTGTGCAGTACGAGGCCTGCCGCTGCGAGGACAATCCTCAATATTTCCGTGCCCGCTTTCAACACGTAACCTGCTTGTCCACCCACTAAGTGTACTGCGATCGACAGCAGAATCTCCATACACCTTTTTTCAACCTCTTGTGGACGTTTCCCATTGTCTCGTTTTCACAGCACAGGAATTTTGTGACAGCACGTTGCTTCTGACGAACGTCAAGTGTAGCAGCCACCTTGAAGACATTCTGTGATAGCGCCACTCACAAGAACAGGTTGAACTAAGTTTGAAAACAAGTGGGAAGGATGTATCTTTACATTGTAAAACTTTCATACACGCAGAATGAAAACTGTATTTTTACAAAAATAGTGTGCATTTCTTTTGGAGTGACCCTCCCTGTCTGCTGTGTCAATTCGATGACCTTTTCAAGTATGCAATATACAGTCACAAACTTTGCATGCCGGTTGGAATGACCGTACATGAAATCCCAATGAGCACCATGGAGGATAGAAAGATGCACATACTGCTGAGGTTCACAACTTATATGACAACTGTCTTACTCTGCTTTGTAAATTTCCTACACAGGTAACCCCTTACAGATTATCATTAACATTACGACGATAACTGGCGGGTATCATCCGTAAGTGCAACACCCTACACAGTTATACGACACTTCCGAGGTGAACTGTCAGCAACATGAGCAATGATTTGCTATGACACTTTTCTGTGCTTTGCAGAGGCTCACGTGATAACCCTATCAGCTAGAGGCTGTCAGATGCAGGATTTTGAGCCTCAAAAGAAGAGCTGTTTCCTTAATTTAAAATCCTCGATTCCATAACAAAGAGATATGAATGTGGGTGGTACAGAGCTTGGATCGAGTTACTGACAAGTAGGACAGTTAATATGTCTGGAATAATCTATTTGCAGTTATTTTAAGTATACTGATTTTGACACAACTTGAAACTATGACCGCCCTACTACATTAATAGATTGCAGCGTATCATAAACTGCAGTAAAAAGTCCATAAAAAGATCTGTTACTCGGTGGCAGCAAATACTGTCCTCATAAACGATGGTAAATTACACTCAATCAAAGCGCTACAGGATAATTAACAACAAATCGCCAGAAAATGATGACAGATTTACTGGCGGCAGACCATTTAAACTTCCAAATGATTTCACGGCTATTCGCCGAACCAGTTCAGCAAATAAAACCATTAAAATTGTCCGGACGTAAATTAGAGGCGCTCAGCCATCAAACAGAGATAATAACGCGTTTCAAAGCTTTGCCAGTCAGCGGGCCCTTTTGCCTGTGGCGAAGGCACTGTGTAAAATATTTCGCGAGCGCCAATTTTTGAAGGCAAAGTTTCGCGTTCATTTCTGTGTCGTTCTGACAGGCTAACCAATTCGACAGCTGATTACGGGAAATTTTAGCTTTATTTGTAAAGCCGGATAAAGGATTCTACAGCGCGTGGAGGTGCCTATACGGGTGAGGAATGGCGGTGAGAGATAATGTCCGCAAGGTTCTAGTCGTACCAACAAACAAACATGCGAGGGTGTCAGGCCAACTGCGCACAGACAGTAGTGACACAGTTCCTCACACGTGGGCGTTTGCACTTGCACTTTGCCCGTTTACCTACTATCGATTTCCAGCGTATGTGGCAACGAAGCCCCACATCGGTGACGGTGCGGTAACTAGCAAATATGCCCCTGCCCTGTAATTTCCAAACCCTATCGGGTTCTAAGCCAATGCTAGCGTGACGGCTTACCTTATAAGGTAAAGCGAAGAAAACGGTAAACATTCGTTTGTATGGCTATCCGCTCTATATCGAAAAAATATCAGAAAACTGCCTCTTCCGATGAAGATGCACACCGAACATGGCTCGACGCGTTCTTCGCCTCAAAACCACGTGATTTCTACAGTCGCGGAATCGAAAAGTTAATCCAAAGTTGACAGATTGATGTAAATAGTATTCGAGGATATACTATTCATGACTAATGTCTCTGTTACGTGTATCTGTTGTGTTTATTGAACTTATTGTAAAATGCTACGAACTTACGCACCAGCATTACACATAAGAAAGTTAGAGCGTTGTATTATAGGCAAAGGTGGCATTTTCTCATTGTCAGTTGTGTGCAAACGAACCACAACGAATACAGACTCATGACTACCTGAAAACTAAGGCCATTCCATAAAACCTTATATTGCCATTTCACTTATGACACTAACTCTCTCTCCACGTTCACAAACGTTAGACGACTGCAACAAAATCAACTCTATCTTCAGACTGTCCGTTAGTAAACACGCAGAACTCATAGCTAATAATGTGGCTCCAAGAAACACGTAATTTATACTGACCTCACAAAACGTCGGATAATACAAGAGCCACGAATTTTATGGTAGTGTTACAAATTAGGAGGATACATACAACTTTCCTCCTAATCAACTAAAATATCTCAAGACAGAAACAGCTTTGACGCAACGGGAGTCACGATGCGTTGCAAGCGATTGCAAAAAAGTAGAGGAGATCATTCAAGTTCTCAAGGAAGGTCGTCAGACAAAATGAGCGTATCTATAGGGCTAAATCACCTACGTAAATCTGTTGAGGAACACATTTTATACACTGGAAGGAGGAAGAAAGACGGGCTTCTGAATTGCCTCCTCCCGAATACGGGTGGAATGTCTAAACCAGTGCTCCATCTTGCTGTGTAAAGGGATTGGGACAGAGTTAGGGGAGAGAGGGTTCGCTCCGGCAGTGGGTACGTAAAAAAATACTACGCAGATTTTGCTCGTTAGTGATTTGTTTTAGACACTGCAATAACTGAATACGATTAACAAATCATGGCCTTTCCGTATATTATTCGCATTCAGTTTTAGTGGTCTTCTGAACGACATATTGTGTTAATGTCAACGGTACGATTTCGTATAAAGGACAGGTATCAAAGTTCTCTCGCCTTTTATATCACAAATACACAGAAATAATAGGATGCATATTACTGTAGAGGACGAGTGTGGAAACTGCAAATCCATTTGTTATCCATTACACACCGTATGTAATAGCCAACGAATGATTAAAACTACTTAAGCTAGCCTGTTGCCGGTCGTCTCTGGATGATAGGCCGGTGGTCGTTCATTGGTTTTTTTGTAAATCGTTTTTCTGCAGCTTCATGGACTGTCGAACTTTCACAGGCACGCCGATACAAACTATACCAGAAATAAAACTGGTTTTCTATGGAGCTCTGAGAGTAACCAGCTGAAATAGATTCAAAAGTGAGAGTATGAATTTATTGCAAAGTTTTTATAGTAATGTCTGGTCTTACATCTCAACAGTGCATGTAGACTCTGATAAAACTTACACAATGGGCAATACAAATACCATGGTGTCGATACATGGAGAAAGAGCGCTAGAGCTCACAAGTTAATGAGGACTGAAAGCTGGGTTACTATTATCACATTCGTACCTAATTTTACTACAATTATGCCCAATACCACCATGGACGTGTGACAATATGTGAGGGTCGTCAAGCATTACCTCATCTCTTGACGCTTCTACGACGTGGATCAGAACCATTTGAAATCCCTTGTCAATAGCAGTCAGCACTTCATGTGAGTAAAGAGCTTGTGTTTCACAGGAACGATATTTTCTAAATCCGTGTTGACTGTGTTTCAATAGCCCATTCTCTTCAAGGTAATTCATAATGTACGAACAGATGTTTCAAAATCCTGCTCTTTCTCGAAGATAATGATGTGGGGCCTGTAATTTAGTAGTTTACTCCTACTACCTTTCTTGAATATTGGTATGACCTGTGCAATTTTCCAGTCTTTTGGTATGGATCTTTCGTCGAGCGAGCAATTGTATATGGTTGTTAAGTATGGAGCTATTGCATCTGAAATAGACGACCACCACTGCCGATATACCTGTTTTTCAAGAAACCAATGTACTTGCTCGGCAGTCATGGGTGCAACAGTGGAAAATAAACCGGTTATCTAAATAATTAAACGCTCGAAGAGTTAGATAAGGTAGAATGGCTACAAGTTAACGGCGAACTGACTACCTGCGACCGCAGTGCGACGGAAGTTGTGTATTCCCAACATAACAGCTACACAAGATTCGCGTTCACCCGCGTAAACAAGCAGCCACAAGAGAACTGCCGCGCCGTATCGACGACTTGCCATCCCCAGGCGAAATCTGCCGATTCGCTGTCGTCCGCAAGTCACCTGCTAGAGTAGCAGAGGAAATAGCCTTGCCGCGCGGACTAGCCGCGCGGTCTCAGGCGTCCTGTCACGGTTCGCGCGGCTCCCACCGTGGGAGGTTCGCGTCCCCCCTCGGGCATGGGTGTGTGTTGTCCTTAGCGTATGTTAGTTTAAGTTAGATTAAGTTGTGTGTAAGCAGTTTAGTCCCTTAAATTATTAACATAAATTTCCAAAAAAAAGGTTTGCAATAGCCTTCTGTAGAGCCACTACTCCACTGGCACGTCAACATCAAAGTGTCCAATGACAAAAGTCAGTTGTCACTTGACAGCCGAAGTAAGACGATATACAGAGAAGTAATGAAAGTCAAGAGATACAGATATGCATATATACAGATCGCGTCGCTATCGCGTACACAGGGTATAAAAGGGCAGCGCGTTGTCATAGCTTTCATTTGTAATCACGTGTTTCATGAAAAAGTCTTTCCACCGTGATTATGGCCACACGAAACGAATTAACAAACATTGAACGCGGAATTGTAGCTGGGGCTAAGTGCATGGGACATTCCATTTCGGATAGCTTAGGGAATTTATTCCGAGATCCACAGCGTCGAAAGTGTGCCGAGTATTCCGAATTTCAGGTATTACCTCTTACCACGGACAAGTCAGTGGACGACGGCCTTCACTTAATGAGGCATTTGCGTCGAGTTGTCAGCGCTAACAGGCAAGCAACAATGCATGAAATAATCGCAGAAATTAATGTGACACGTACGACGAACGTGTCCGTTAGCAGAGTGCAGATAAATTTGGCGTTAATGGGGTAAGGCAGCAGACAATCGACGCGAGTGCCTTGCTGCCTGCATTTTTTATCGCCTACAGCGCCTGTCTTGGGCTCGCGACCATATTGGTTACACCCTAGACGGCTGTAAAACTGTGGCCTGGTCTGATGAGCCACAACTTCGGTTGGTAAGAGCTGACAGAAGAGTGGTGCAGGTCCCACGAATCCATGGAACCAGGTTGGTGGTGGCTTCATAATTGTCGTCCGCTGTAGCAGAGCGGTTCTAGGCGCTTCAGTCTGGAACCCGCGCTGCTGCTACGGTCGCAGGTTCGAATCCTGCCTCGGGCATGGATGTGTGTGATGTCCTTAGGTTAGTTAGGTTAAAGTGGATCTAAGCCTAGGGGACTGATGACCTCAGATGTTAAGTCCCATAGTGTTCAGAGCCATTTGAACCATTTGAGCTTCATAGTTGTGCAGACTGTGATTACACGCAATTGTCTGGGTTCTGGGGTTCAACTGCCGCGATCATTGACTGGAAATAGTTATGTTAGGCTACTTGGAGGCCATTTACCGCCGTTCATGGGATCATGTTCCCAAACAAGTATGGAATTCTTATAGATGAAAATGCGCAATGACATCGGGCCTCACTTGTTCGTGATTGGTTTGAAGAACTTCCTGGACAATTAGAGAGAATGGTATGGCCACCCAGATCGCCCGACGTGAATTCCATTGAACATTTACGGAACATAATCGGGAGGTCAGCTCGTGCGCAAAATCCTGCACCGACTACACTTCCACAAGTGTGGACAGCTATGAAGTCAGCATGGATCAATATTTCTGCAGGAGGCTACCCACGACTTGTTGAGTCCACGCCACATAGAGCTGCTACATTATATCGGACTAAAGGAGGTCCGACACGGTATTTGGAGGAATCTCATAGCTTTTCTTCACGTTAGTGTGTATACAGCCATTCAGCTAGGCTGTCACCTCAGTTATTCTCTCAATCGTTTAATGTTTAGTAATATTCTTTTTACACCCAAACGAAATGCTAAAAGTTTTCGATTTTACCATGTTTAGAGTGTGCTTTTCTTTCAGAACTGTACAGAGTGGGGCAAGGACAAGCGAAATTCCAAAGTTAGTGTTGTCAATATTACAGTCCAGGCAGTTCTTTGGAAGAGATGCGTAATAGCTGTGACCTCTCTGTCACTTAGAGTGGTGCGAAGTGTGCTAGTACTCGGAGAGTGATTTACAATCAGGGCGATAGTGTGAGTGCTGCACATCGGGTATTTCGACAACATTACAAGATAGAACGTCATGGGCGTGTCCCATCTGCACATGCTATTACAACGTGTGTGCGTAACTTTGAAGAAATTGGTTGGGCTTGGAAAAGGATGCCTCTAGGTGGCGTTCGAACAGTCCATACCCCATAGAGCATTACAGTTCTCTTCGAGTTTCCATCGAGAGGATCCCTCCCGGCTACATTCGACAACATGCATCTGTACTAGACACTGGGCAACGAAGAGTACAAAGACTACTGAACGAATTAAACTTTCACCAGTGTAAGTTACACATTATGCAGCAATTAAATCCACGAGCTCCCGTGTCGAATAGGGAGTGTCGCGAAGCGGTCTTGGTTGAAATCAATGACGACACCAATTTTATTAACAAAATATGGATGTCAGGGGAAGCCCAGTTTAACGGCCACGTTAAAGATTAGAATGATGACATAGTCAGGCAATGTAGAATACCGTGATTTCTCATCCTTCCAATTGTGCTTCGAAGCACTTGTACTTTAAAATGTTTCCATTATGCTCTGCAGCGAGCGTAGATAATCTGCAGACGTAGTATTACAGTGGAGAAAATTGTTTTCGTGGTTTGACAAAGTTGTTGCAGGTTAGTTTTCGGACATATGCAATAATTACAGAGAATGTACACTAACTATAAGAAGTACACAATGCATTAAGTAAGAAGGTATAGGTGGATGTGTGTTACTCAGTTTTGGGCTACGAATTTAGTTGGTTGTGTTGTTATGTTGTGAAGTCAATGATGACGTGCTATGCAATATGGACTACCTGGAGTAATATAGGCTTACATTCATTGTCCAGATACTGAAAATGGATATTACGTGTGTGATATGCGAATAGACGAATGCTAAACGAATCACCTCTACTACACTCACAAATACCCGTGTCAGGAATTGAAGTTAATAAACTCAAGTTGAAGTTAATAAACTCAACAGACTGGTTATGGAATCAGATTAATTTATCTGTTACTGATAAGTAATTCTTCTCTGAGTTTAAATTAATAGAAATCTGACAACTATATACATTTATACTACCTTATTACATTTTTCCTGAGTATTCCATATCAACGTCGAAGTGTAACTTTCTCTTAAAAATGTTTTTCGCTGGCAAGTTTTTTAAAATTTCGTTGAGGCAAATACTAATTCTGTTGCAAGGTAGTTGAAGTTGATGAAAAAGTGTCTTTGAGAGCTACGAATACAACTAAAAAGGTAATGTTATCGCACCATATCCGAACTTGTCCTACATACCACCACTGGTATAGTATGGTTTGTTGTAAAAGGTGGTGTTACTGGCTCTTATTTGAACGTGAGGGCATAGCAATAATACTAACATCCTCTCGGTATGCTTCTAGGCTTAATACATTATTTACACCAGGACTGTACGATCTTAGCGTAAAAAGGCACATATTGCTCGACTATAGATGAAAGCCATTCATCAGTTCTTTGGGAGGCGTGTCATTTCATCTAACGGTGACACTCCATGGCCTGCGAGATCCCCTGATGTTAGTGTATGCGATACCTTCCTGTAGGGACATCTTAAAAGCAACGTGTACCGCACACGTCCCGCAACTATCTATGAACTGAAACAAAACACTGTAGACGAAATCACTGTCATTTCCGGATACACGCTACACTGAACATTGGAAGAGTTTCCATAACAGGATATTAGAGTGTGAACGCCAAAGGGGAGCACATCTTCCCGATGTCATCTTTAAAAAGTAGAGTTTCAGTTTGTGACATTATGTAATGAAAATATATATGGCATACGGTGTTATTGACTGTGGAAAAGTACTCACTGAAAGATTCTTTTGACAGTTGTATTATTTACAGAGATATCGGATCAATTTCGCATTGAAAAATGGAATTATAGTATTCACTGTTTCCTTCTTCAAAATATCATTAGAAATTTATTGGTTTTTAACAGATACAAGAATCAGATGTTACTATAACTCCATTTGGAAATAGAAGTTGATACTGGTGTCTCTGAACTGTTATATTTACGAAAACAGACTATTCGTCGTTTGCTGAGGACTTTCTTTAAATTCATCTAAGTGAAAACAGGAGAACCACACCTTGCAGAGTCCCTGAAAACGGCTTATCTAATTTTGACTTTCCCCAGAAACTAGCACTTTATAATTTATTTATTTACTCAACCTTATCTGATTAAGGTCATGAGGCATACTCTTACACCGGACCAGGGTTTCATGCATGCAATACCCTTTTTACATCAAAGGTTCCCAAGAAATGACCGTTTTAATATGACAAATAGTATTAAAATAATTTGAATTTGTGAACGGGTATCATACTGAAGATGCTCACTGCGAAGATGGTCAAAATATCCGCGTTGTACTTACTTCAATAACTCATGATGATACCCATGATATCATGATTATGGGTTATTTTTGTCGAATTGGCACTGGCCTTGAAAACCTTCGCTCTTGAATCAAGGATGGGCACATACACGTCAACAGTGATAATAATCGTCACTTCGCGTAAAACGATCTTCTCTCAAAATTACACTACCTGTAATCGGCAAAAGACGATGAGCATAAATCTAAAACAAATGGCATTCAGTACATTTTATCCGTTGTGGTCTTCGTCTTAGGGAAAATTTTGTTGGACGACACGTTCGCTTCCAATGTCATTAACTTCAATCACCACGATTTTCATTTAGAACGTATGATCATTTTCAAGTGTAGGATTTCGTACCTACGCACAAATCAAGAAACCTAAAACTCTTCGGACTTGCATAAACATGTAATGCTGTTGCCACAGTACAACACAGTGAAATCCATGTGTGAGAACTAAGTTAAATATTTATGTGTGCGTGAGGATTTTGAAAAATTTTGGACATATTCATAGGAACCCCTACAAATGACCATAAGGTGTAAGTTACTATAGCGCTATTGAAACAAAACAATCAATGGCTGAAGCGTTCTTGCGCAGAAACTAATTCAGATAGTTAATAAAAAAGTTCCATAGATTTTTTTTGCATATTTGACCGTGACGAAGTTGCACTAACCATTTTACATTCACATCAGAAATTTCTTTTTACGTATTGTTACATTCTAAACACTTCTATATTTTCCCTTCTTATCTCTTTACAAAATGAAAAAAATACTGATGCCAATTAGTAACTCCTACCCGCCATCTTTATGCATTACAGTTATAAAAATGCTCTACGCAATAGGAGTTGTCAAGGAGGAACTCTCTTTCTCAGCTTGTTTTCAAATTTTGCTTAGCTGCCACATATTTTATGTCACTGGTTAAGAGATCAAAAATTTTTTCTGTGGCATTGTGTACTGCTTATTGTACTGAAGACAACCTTAACATGCAGTAATGAATGTCATCTCTCCTTCTGGTATTGTAATTCTGTATATCAGTGTTCCACAATAGTTCTGTGCGGCTGGTCCCAGCGGAGGTGCGAGTCCTCCCTCGGGCATGGGTGTGTGTGTTTGTCCTTAGGATAATTTAGGTTAAATAGTGTGTAAGCTTAGGAACTGACGACCTTAGCAGTTAAGTCCCATTAGATGTCACACACATTAGATTTATTGAACAATAGTTGATTAAAAAAAATGGCTCTGAGCACTATGGGACTCAACTGCTGAGGTCATTAGTCCCCTAGAACTTAGAACTAGTTAAACCTAACTAACCTAAGGATATCACAAACATCCATGCTCGAGGCAGGATTCGAACCTGCAACCGTAGCGGTCTTACGGTTCCAGACTGCAGTGCCTTTAACCGCACGGCCACTTCGGCCGGCAATAGTTGATTATTTACAACAAACTTCTAGAAGGAATGAATACATCGTGAAGCAGTAGTCAGAATGCTCAACTCCTTAAACATATATCTTCTAAATAATAGTGGTGAGCTCCCCATGTTATCTTCCAGCACGTTTTGGCACAATTAAGACTTAACGTGTTAAAGATGAGTTACCCCAGAACATTATTACATATGAAATTACTCAATAAATATGCAAAATATATCAACGTACTGATTATCTCTTCCCCAGATTCACAATGATTCTGAGTTCAAATGTGATTGAACTACGTTGTTTTAGGAGTTCTAAATTGTGATTCTTCCAGTTTAAATTCTAATCAGTATAGACACCACAGAATTTTTAAATTTCCACCCTACTTATTGTTTTCCCACCATGTGTTACACTTATCATTGGCGTAGTATCACTAGATGTGCAGAACTGAATACGTTGTGTCTTTTCAAAATTAGAGAATATTGGCAGAAAAACAGTCAGTGACACCTTTAAGAACATTGTTTACTATTTCTTCTGTTTCTGTATTTATGCTTCGATTGATTACAATAATAGTGTCATCAACAGAACGAACTAATTCTGCTTGTTGTATATTAGACGGAAGATCATTTACATTTATGACGAACGACAGTGGACCTAAGATTGAGGCTTAGGGAAACCTATACGTGATTTATTCCCAGACTACATTGGTTGAATTTTTGAGTACAACATTTTACAATGTTTTTGTTAGCTATGACAGTATCCATTGACATTGGTTGACTATACTACCAATCCCGTAAAACATCAGTGACTAACGCCAAGTGATTGATAGCAGGTGAGCTGTTAAAATGTATGTGCAGTGGTTTATTTCTTTTTTTAATTCTATTCGCAACTAGTGGAAAATGACTACCAAAATTTCTCAGTTCTTCGGTTACAGGGAAAGGGACCCTCCGACCTGTGAAGTAATACGAGAACATCGCAGACGGCTTTTTCGGCGGACATCCTTCTTTCGCGAGGATTGAGCAAAGCTGTCTTGGGGTGTAGCTACAGCCTCCGTGGATCGGCCTGACACAGGGCGAGTGCTGTTTGACTTGGAAATACGCCCCGGCCGGCTCGTCCCCGCTCCTGCGCTAACTCGCCCCCCGGGGACTCGTCATTTAATCACGCCCTATTGAATGTCTTCCTTCTAATACGGACCATTCAGCTCCGCCTCTCCCTTCCCGGGCTTTCCGAGGCAAGGCGGAATAAAAAGGGGAAGATTCCGTGTCTACGATTAAAATTTCGTTCGGAGAAGGCCTCGCGCATCGGGAGACAGTATTGGCGCTGCGCGACCTCATCGGAAGCCGTCTAAATGAAACGAACTTGTCAGCCGGAACCGGCGGCGAGAATATTTCACCGCGTTGCATAGAACACTTCCACGGAGAGATCTATGACACTCGTGAAGATGGTTGTTGTAATAACAACACTGTTCCCCTTCTCATATCAAAATAAAGGTTATCTTTAATCCATAATGAATCTTTAACTCTACAGTGGGGTTGTGAGCTGTTTCGATGCTACTTGGCAGAGTGAAACTGTGAACCGGATGGGGGTTCAAACCCAGCACCACGCTGAACGCTGACAGTGCTATTATTAATTGTGCTATCCAGGCTCTTTTCAAATTCCACGCTCACAACTTCATTTCCACATCCCTACCATCACAGAAATCCTGCAAATCTTGAGGAAATTTGTCTTGAAATTTTTGAGTTAATTGCCCAAAGTACATCTACATCTACATCTACATCTACATTTACATTTATACTCCGCAAGCCACCCAACGGTGAGTGGCGGAGGGCACTTTACGTGCCACTGTCATTACCTCCCTTCCCTGTTCCAGTCGCGTATGGTCCGCGGGAAGAACGACTGTCTGAAAGCCTCCGTGCGCGCTTTAATCTCTCAAATTTTACATTCGTGATCTCCTCGGGAGGTATAAGTTGGGGGAAGCAATATATTCGATACCTCATCCAGAAACGCACCCTCTCGAAACCTGGCCAGCAAGCTACACCGCGATGCAGAGCGCCTCTCTTGCAGAGTCTGCCACTTGAGTTTATTAAACATCTCCGTAATGCTATCACGGTTACCAAATAACCCTGTGACGAAACGCGCCGCTCTTCTTTGGATCTTCTCTATCTCCTCCGTCAAACCGATCTGGTACGGATCCCACACTGATGAGCAATACTCAAGTATAGGTCGAACGACTGTTAAGCCACCTCCTTTGTAGATGGACTACATTTTCTAAGGACTCTCCCAATGAATCTCAACCTAGTACCCGCCTTACCAACAATTAATTTTTATGATCATTCCACTTCAAATCGTTCCGCACGCATACTCCCAGATATTTTACAGAAGTAACTGCTACCAGTGTTTGTTCCGCTATCATATAACCATACAATAAAGGATCCTTCTTTCTCTGTATTCGCAATACATTACATTTGTCTATGTTAAGGGTCAGTTGCCACTCCCTGCACCAAGTGCCTATCCGCTGCAGATCTTCCTGTATTTCGATACAATTTTCTAATGCTGCAACTTGTCTGTATACTACAGCATCATCCGCGAAAAGCCGCATGGAACTTCCGACACTATCTACTAGGTCATTTATATATATTGTGAAAAGCAATGGTCCCATAACACTCCGCTGTGGCACGCCAGAGATTACTTTAACGTCTGTAGACGTCTCTCCATTGATAACAACATGCTGTGTTCTGTTTGCTAAAAACTCTTCAATCCAGCCACACAGCTGGTCTGATATTCCGTAGGCTCTTACTTTGTTTATCAGGCGACAGTGCGGAACTGTATCGAACGCCTTCCGGAAGTCAAGAAAAATAGCATCTACCTGGGAGCCTGTATCTAATATTTTCAGGGTCTCATGAACAAATAAAGCGAGTTGGGTCACACACGATCGCTGTTTCCGGAATCCATGTTGATTCCTACATAGTAGATTCTGGTTTTCGAAAAACGACATGATACTCGAGCAAAAAACATGTTCTAAAATTCTACAACAGATCGACGTCAGAGATATAGGTCTATAGTTTTGCGCATCTGCTCGACGACCCTTCTTGAAGACTGGGACTACCTGTGCTCTTTTTCAATCATTTGGAACCCTCCGTTCCTCTAGAGACTTGCGGTACACGGCTGTTAGAAGGGGGGCAAGTTCTTTCGCGTACTCTGTGTAGAATCGAATTGGTATCCCGTCAGGTCCAGTGGACTTTCCTCTATTGAGTGATTCCAGTTGCTTTTCTATTCCTTGGACACTTATTTCGATGTCAGCCATTTTTTCGTTTGTGCGAGGATTTAGAGAAGGAACTGCAGTGCGGTCTTCCTCTGTGAAACAGCTTTGGAAAAAGGTGTTTAGTATTTCAGCTTTACGCGTGTCATCTTCTGTTTCAATGCCATCATCATCCCCGAGTGTCTGGATATGCTGCTTCGAGCCACTTACTGATTTAACGTAAGACCAGAACATCCTAGGATTTTCTGTCAAGTCGGTACATAGAATTAAACTTTCGAATTCACTGAACGCTTCACGCATAACCCTCCTTACGCTAACTTTGACATCGTTTGGCTTCTGTTTTTCTGAGAGGTTTTGGCTGCGTTTAATCTTGGAGTGAAGCTCTCTTTGCTTTCGCAGTAGTTTCCTAACTTTGTTGTTGTACCACGGTGGGTTTTTCCCGTCCCTCACAGTTTTACTCGGCACGTACCTGTCTGAAACGCATTTTACGATTGCCTTGAACTTTTTCCATAAACACTCAATATTGCCAGTGTCGGAACAGAAATTTTCGTTTTGATCTGTTAGGTAGTCTGAAATCTGCCTTCTATTACTCTTGCTAAACAGATAAACCTTCCTCTCTTTTTATATATTGCTATTTACTTCCATATTCAGGGATGCTGCAACGGCCTTGTGATCACTGATTCCCTGTTCTGCACTTAAAGAGTCGAAAAGTTCGGGTCTGTTTGTTATCAGTAGGTCCAAGATGTTATCTCCACGAGTCGGTTCTCTGTTTAATTGCTCGAGGTAATTTTCGGATAGTGCACTCAGTATAATGTCACTCGATGCTCTGTCCCTACCACCCGTCCTAAACATCTGAGTGTCCCAGTCTATATCTGGTAAATTGAAATCTCCACCTAAGACTATAACATGCTGAGAAAATTTATGTGAAATGTATTCCAAATTTTCTCTCAGTTGTTCTGCCACTAATGCTGCTAAGTCGGGAGGTCGGTAAAAGGAGCCAATTATTAACCTAGCTCGGTTGTTGAGTGTAACCTCCACCCATAATAATTCACAGGAACTATCCACTTCTACTTCACTACAGGATAAACTACTGCTAACAGCGACGAACACTCCACCACCGGTTGCATGCAATCTATCCTTTCTAAACACCGTCTGTACCTTTGTAAACATTTCGGCAGAATTTATCTCTGGCTTAAGCCAGCTTTCTGTGCCTATAACGACTTCAGCTTCGGTGCTTTCTATCAGCGCTTGAAGTTCTGGTACTTTACCAACGCAGCTTCGACAGTTGACAATTACAATACCGATTGCTGCTTGGTCCCCGCATGTCCTGACTTTGCCCCGCACCCGTTGAGGCTGTTGCCCTTTCTGTACTTGCCCAAGGCCATCTAACCTAAGTAAGTGAAATTTAAGCAAGCCTCCCGGAACTTGTTATGTACATCTGTTTGTTCTGATGAAATATGTCACGGATAATGTAACTAATGAGGACCTACTGAACAGAATTGAGGAGAAGAGAAATTAGTGGCAAAACTTGAATAGAAGAAGGGATCGGTTGGTAGGACAAGTTCTGAGGCATCATGGGATCACCAATTTAGTACTGGAGGGCAGCGTGGAGGGTAAAAATCGTAGAGGGAGACGAAGAGATGAATACACTAAGCAGATTCAGAAGGATGTAGGTTGCGGTAGGTACTGGGAGATGAAGAAGCTTGCACAGGATAGAATAGCATGGAGATCTGGATCAAACCAGTCTCTGGACTGAAGACTACAACAACAGCAACACCTTATACGAGAATGAGCTTTTCACTCTGCAGCGGAGTATGCCCTGATATGAAACTTCCTGGCAGATTAAAACTGTGTGAAGGACCGAGACTCGAACTCGGGACCTTCGCCTTTCGCGGGCAAGTGTTCTACCAACAGAGCTACCCAAGCACGATTCACGCGACTTCCTGCAGTTTATAACTGTTTGCCGGACCGAGACTCGAACTCGGGACCTTTGTCTTTCGTGGGCAAGTGCTCTACCAACTGAGCTACCCAAGCACGACTCACGAGACGAAGAGACGAATACACTAAGCAGATTCAGAAGGATGTAGGTTGCAATAATTACTTGGAAATGAAGCAGATAGCGCAGTATAGAGTAGAATGGAGGGCTGCATCAAACCAGCCTTTAGACAGAAGACCACAACAACAACAACAACAACAACAATGTTATTTACTTGAACCATTTACTACAAATAAAGATACTATCAGAAATACGTAGTCGTATTTAGATTTCCAGTCGGATTGATGTGTTTACTGTACGGTACCTTTTCCTTCAGGAGCCTGAAGCGACTATCTGAACAGCATTCATTTTCAGGAAAGTGATCTGATTTTTTTAAAGAAGTTCTAATCTGTACGCCGAGGTGACAAAAGTCATGAGATACCTCCTAATATCGTGTCGGACCTCCTTTTTCCCAGCGTAGTGCAGCAGTTCGACGCGGCATGGACTCAACAGGTCACTGGGTATCCCCTGCAAAAATATTGAGCCATGCTGCCTCTACAGCTGTCCATAATTGCGAAAGTCTTCCCAGTGCAAGATTTTGTTCACGAACTGACCTCTCAATTACGTCCCTTAAGTCTTGGCCAAATCTTTTGTTCAAAGTGTTCACAAATTTTTTCAAAACAATCGCCAACAATTCTGGTCCACTGACAAGGCGCATTGTCACTCATAAAAATACTTTCGTTGTTTCGGATCATGAAGTCCATGAACGGTTGGAAATTGTCTCCAAGTAGTCTAATATAGCCATTGCCAATCAATGATAAGTTTAGTGGGACCAGAGAACCCATTCCATTCCACGTAAACATATGCACCCTCATAGACTCACCACCAGTTCGCTCTGTGCCTTGTTGACAGCTTGGGTACATTTGAAGTTAAGATCTTCTGGGTTATTAAGCCACGTCATCTACCTTCTAAAATGTTCGACGTTTGGACCCCTCTGCTGGGATCTTCCTCAGGATCTTTTGGTGTCCCTGAGGAAGATCCCAGCAGAGGGGTCGAAACGTCGAACATTTTAGAAGGAAGATGACGTGGCCTAATAACCCAGAAGATCTTAACTTCAGTGACAACGGCCACGAAATACTGCAGATTTATTGGGTACATTTCTTCCAGGGGTCTGCACCACACTCGAACCCTACTGTCAGCTCTTACCAATTGGAATGGAGACTCATCTGATGCATGATTTGCCGCCCTGTGTCGCCGAGCGGTTCTAGGCGCTTTAGTCTGGAACCGCGCGACCGCTACAGTCGCAGGTTCGAATCATGCCTCGGGCAATGATGTGTTGATGTCCTTAGGATAGTTCGGCTTAAGTAGTTCTAAGTTGTAGGGGACTGATGACCTCAGATGTAAAGTCCCATAGTGCTCAGAGCCATTTGAACCATTTTTCGATGCATGATTTTCCAGTCGATTAGGGTCCAAAGTATAAGATCACAAGCCCAGGAGAGGAGCTGCAGGCGATGTCTTCTGCTAGGAAAGGCACTCGCGTCTGTCCTCTGCTCCCATAGCCTATCAACGCCAAACTTCCCCACATTGCCCTACTGGATACGTTAGTCATATGCCCCGCATTGGTTGCTGCGGTTGTATCACGCAGTGTTACTTGTCTGATAGCAATGACTACTGTAGGAAAACGACACTACTCTCGGTCGTTACGTAAAAGATGTTGGCCACTGCACTGTCCGAGGTGAAAGAGGTAAGCCTGAAATGAGATATACTTGCTACACTCTTGACACTGTGAATCACTTAATATTGAATCCTCTAACTATTTGAGAAATGGAATGTCTCATGCGTCTAGCTCCAACTACCACTTCCTATTCAAAGTCTATTAGTTCCCGTCATGCGGCCACAATCGGATCGGAAACCTTTCACATGTATCACCTGAGTGCAAATGACAGCACCGCCAATTATCTTCCCTTTTACACCTTGTGTATGTGACACTATCACCATCTGTGTATCTGCATATCGCTATCAAATGACTTCTGCCACCTCATTGTATCAGTAGTGTTAATAAACTACAAAACTGTTGTGTCTGTCTGTTTTTCTGTTTGAACACACTAATTTCCTAAACTTCTAGACTTGACTGTAGCTTGAGGCAATATCAAGATTTTATTTCATCAAAATCTGAGGACGAAAGACATTATCGTGATTAAAATTTTAACTAAAACCGTCGTTTCTGTTTGTCTCGGCTCGTTGAGCTCTGAAATTACTAGGTGAATTTGCATGCGGCATTCGGAGGTAGCTTACATGTTGGTTGGGGCAACTTACAGGCTTCATTTCATCAAAATCGTGTCGCGGAAAAAAAGGTATGGAAATATGATGTTTTAGGAGTCTGCTCAACTTCGGATGTGTAACCTAGAATTTTTACCTCAGTGACGGAAGTATTTTCGGAAATTTACGTCCTTGGCAGAAATAAACGTAGCAGCCTTATCTTTACGAATACAAACTAACATTGAATTTGCTTGATAGGTGAAGTGGTGGCAGAAGAGCCAACACCGTGTTGCTAGAGGAGGCCGAAATGCACGCTTTTAAGCTCACGCAGTCTGGCGTGAGGTCTGGAACAGGTCAGAGAAATAAGACTAGCAAAACAGGAGGTAACTGGTAGAATACTTAACTTTAATCAAAATGGCTCTGAGCACTATGGGACTTAACATCTGAGGTCATCAGTCCCCTTGAACTTAGAACTATTTAAACCTAACTAACCTAAGGACATCACACACATCCATGCCCGAGGCAGGATTCGAACCTGCGACCGTAGCGGTCGCGCGGTTCCAGACTGAAGCGCCTAGAACCGCTCGGCCACTCCGGCCGGCACTTAACTTTAATCCATAATTGGCGAACGTCGCTCTTGTTTTGACATTAATATAATCTCAATATAACTGGTAATGGCGCCTTGCTAGGTCGTAGCAAATGACGTAGCTGAAGGCTATGCTAACTATCCTATCGGCAAATGAGAGCGTATTTGTCATTGTAGCGTCGCTAGCAAAGTCGGCTGTACAACTGGGGCGAGTGCTAGGAAGTCTCTCTAGACCTGCCGGGTGGTGACTCTCGGTCTGCAATCACTGATAGTGGCGACACGCGGGTCCGACGTATACTAACGGACCGCGGCCGATTTAAAGGCTACCACCTAGCAAGTGTGGTGTCTGGCGGTGACACCACAATAGGTTCCCGGGAATTACGCCGGATAATGTTCCCGGGAACCTATAAGGCAGATGCAGCGCCGGCAAAGCCTCAAACAGCACAATATTGAATTTGCTTTGCTGGTATATACGGACTCGCTCGTTTCATGTTTGGTCTTAAGAACTAAACGAAATTCCTTTACTTCTTTCCATAGGTTCAATTTATGTACGACTCCTTGGCTAGGAGAAAAGAATTTGTTGTTTCTACCTATTGAGTGACGGAACAGTGAAAATCGAAGGTGTGCGAAGGCTGCTCTTGACCTTCCGTTGGTAGGGGCGATGCTCAGCAATTTTCAATGTAACTGACGTCGAAGCCTGCATCATCGGCGTCAAAGATTAACGCAGTTTGGTAGAGTCGATTAACTAGAATTCTGTATAATGTTTTCATACTAGACAGGATATTTGATGTTGTTAGGGCACGACGTCAGTGAGAATTCTTTCGGGATTTTATCTGGAATGGTTTCCTTCCGATTTATTTCAGCCACGGCGCCGCACCCTTTACGCAACATCTTGCTCACGTCCAACTTGTCGCCCTCCTCAGCGTGTTCTTATTTAAAGGGACACGCAACCGGAAAACATAAGGCTATAAATTTCATGCGGCCGTCAGCTCCGTATTTTGCCGTGTGTAAAGACAGTCGCCACAGGGCCCACACACATGTGGCGAAGCCACATAAAGAAAGCGTTTCCTCGCCGCTGGCTGGCTTCTCGTGAGGCGGGCCACGCCGCACAGCATGAATTCCCGTGGTTTTATGTGCCATATATATCGCGTTCGCTTTTTTTACACTTGGGCCTTTACTGCCAGACCGCAGGGCGCCCTGTAAAGCCCAGCACGACGCCTATCATCAATTCTGGCCGCACACTGCACACCGACTGCCCACAAGCACGACTTATTTGGTAGGAGCCAAGCAGCGTAGCTTTTTGGGGGGAAAAGGCTTCTTATGTCGAAACATTAGACACAACTAAAATATGTGTCACGCTATACAAATGATTAACTGATATTGATAAACGTAGATGGAGTTCGGAAATTCCCGTTACAAACTTCTAGGAGCGTAGAGGGGAGTGAATCCATAGTATTCTGAATAGGAACAAACGTCCGAAAAACATACCTGTATCCGTTCTTCGACGGTATGATTTCAGATGTGTTACGCGTCCACATTTGCCGAGGGGAAAAGTCTCAGAGCTGCTTGTCGTGGTTTGTAATAGGGTATACATGGTGCGTGTATTATAACAGAAGGTCACCTGATGTCAATTAACGTCTACCTTGCTGCGAGACCTATTCAGTGCCTGTCTAAACATGGTCCGGTACACGGTATCGGAACACACAGACAGGTTGTATCAGTAGAGGTTTATTACTGACGCAGGCATTCATCTTATGTGTCTTTCTACTTCTGATATCTTCCTTGTCTCGGACAGCGAGGTTAATATTATTTACTAGTTGTGTCGCTCCCAAATTTGGTGTTAAGAAAGTCATTACTGTCAAATCTAGCACTATTTTCAAGCATGCCTTCTTCACTTCTGGTTCTTGAAAAGGTTATACGAATTCACAACAATCAAGCAGATGTGGCAGAAGTCCGCAAAACTTGCAATTCATTCCTATTGCCTCTATTATTCTCTATTCTGTCTTCCGTTCCCTTTCCTTTAACATCGTGTTAATAACCTCAATCAAATTTAAACTACTCTTATCATTTTTTATTATCTCATCATCTGTTAAACTGAAAAACGGGCTAAACGGGAAGCTGTCTCAGGACACAGAAGGTATGTAAATTAGTAAGGCCAAAACGAAAGAAATATAGTGTGCTTTAGAACTATTTCTGATGCTGACATTCTTCGCCAGCGTGTGGAGCCCACACGCAGAATATGGGAGTGAGTAAAATAATTCATGATTCACCGTTTAGGAGCTTACGTTAGAGCTAATGGTAGACATTTTCAGCATTTCATTAAGCCATCAGAAGATAATTTTTGAAAAGAAGAAATATCATTAGAGCCAAGTTTGAAATTTGAAGGCAAAGAGACAAGAATAAAAATTTTCTGCAACTGAGAAAATAAGAAAGTTCACAGTACGAATACTTTTGCTTCTTTTCAGATGCTGTATCCATGCCCCTTGGTTTCGCACGTTTTAGTTAACACCCGGTCGATGTACAATACGTGAAACATGAATTATGAAAACGAGTCATCCTAACTGGTGCGTGACCGGTGGACAACGTTGGGGAAGAGAGTCACTAGCTCCTCCCAGCTTGCTCTAATACTTTCGGGTGGAAGCGGCCCGCAAAACTCCACGTGGGTGTAATATTTCATACTGAAACGCTGTTATGAGGGCGAAAACTTGGTGGCTGCTTACACGTTTCATCTCATTCAGTGCCCAGTATCTTTCTGGGCTAGCAACTTGCCGGACTGTAATGAAATACAGTGGGTGCAGTAAAATGCAACAGCATTCGTATATCACACTCGTACTTCACGCGGAGACGCGGACAGGGCAGTAGCGACGCTCTCGACCGAAGCAGGTTATGAGCGGTGGACCCGCGAGGCTACCGGCGCCCAGCTGCGCCGTAACTTGCCGCACAGCTCGCGGAATCTCGTTAGAGAGAGCTCCGACCCCACGGGCGAGTCCGCGCGGGCTACACGTCCCGAGCACGTCGTGCGGGGATGCCTACGCTGCGCGGCGAATAGAATTATCCCCGAGCGCGCAGCGGTGCTAACGCCGCTTCTGCCCGCCGTCTGATTCGCGAGTCGTAAAAGACGAGGAGCAGAAACCTTCCGAGGGGTATTTCGGGTCCGGGTCGTCCACCCTTGACCTAGCAGCGACTTAGACGGCCGTCTTGCCGGTTACGCCGTAGGCCCGGCAGTGCCGGCTGACAGAGTGCTCGCTGGCGGCCAAATATTCCGGCAGATAAGGCTCTCTGTAAGATGAGGTCTCGTCAGCGAAAGCGCCTTTACGCGAGTTGGAGTCGCAGAAACACCGGCAGCGTCCTTGTTATGCGCACGTAACTTTATGAATGTCGTCCTACCCAGGGAGGATTTCCAATGCAAATTCGGAGAAAGTTTACCACTCGCCAGGGGCATCGTAACGAGATTGAGGAAATGAAGAGTACGGCATTTTACACTGTGGGTACTGCATTACAATGAATTCATTAAGCGGTACCACAGCAGTATCCGATTAACTGTAACACGGAAGGAGCAATAAAAATGTTCGAACTCTGTTGCTGAATTGTTATCCTTCCTGAACTACATGTTTACGAAATTATGCTATATATCGGGTGATCAAAAAGCCAGTATAAATTTGAAAACTTAATAAACCACGGAATAATGTAGACAGAGAGGTAAAAATTGACACACATGCTTGGAATGACATGGGGTTTTATTAGAACCAAAAAAAGAACACCCCATATTGGTAAACGCGTGAAAGATCGCTTGCGCGCTTCGTTTGGTGATGATCGTGTGCTTAGCCGCCACTTTCGCCATGCTTGGCCTCCCAGGTCCCCAGACCTCAATCCGTGTGATGTCGTTTGGTGATGATCGTGTGCTCAGCCGCCAATTTCGCCATGCTTGGCCTCCCAGGTCCCCAGACCTCAATCCGTGCGATGACTGGCTTTCGGGGTACCTGAAGTCGCAAGTGTATCGTGATCGACCGACATCTCTAGTGATGCTAAAAGACTAAATCCGACGCCAATGCCTCACCATAACTCCGGACATGTTTTGCAGTGTTTGTCACGACATTATTCCTCGACTACAGCTATTGTTGAGGAATGATGGTGGACATATTGAGCATTTCCTGTAAAGAACATCATCTTTGCTTTGTCTTACTTTTTTATGCTAATTACTGCTATTCTGATCAGATGAAGCGCCATCAGTCGGACATTTTTTTAACGTTTGTACTTTTTGGTTCTAATAAAACCCCATGTCACTCCAAGCATGTGGGTCAGTTTGTACCTCTCTATCTACATTATTCCGTGATTTATTCAGTTTTAAAATTTATACTGACTTTTTGATCACCTGGTACATAAGAAGCGTTAACGTTTTAAACCTGGCTGAATTGTCAGCGACCGTTAGAAACTGCCTTCATCAGAAATAAGCGTCATCGCTTGATATTTACTTCATACGTAGCATGCGAGTGTATATGTTTTATTTCTGATAGTAGTTGCCGGAGCCAGGGTCAAACGAACTTCATTTTTGCGACCGAGGGCTATTATTGCTTCAGTTTTACTGCAGAAACACTTAGATGAAATATTTAGAATAACCCTTCCAATTCATTTCCGATAAACGCTTGAAAGGGTCCCACACATTAATAATCCTAGCTTTCAATCATTAAATCAAACCTGTATCCTAATTTACAGAGAAAATGAAGGATGATGCAAAATCTTCACTTCGATAGAGTCCCATACCCCAGCATATGTTTGTAACTGACTGGTGTCCGAGCCGGTTGTCGTCTCAATTTACTGCATGAAATATATGTCGCTGTTTTTCTATAGTTCTCCTACCTAACGTCTTCTAGGTTTCTCTCACTGCAGAAGACGACTCACGGACGTATCTTCGTGGATGATGTGATAATGTAACTGTGAGAATCACAGGAAAATCTGGTATCACCTTTCGGTAAAGAGTACCTAAAGTTTGTGAGCCGTACAATTGCGCAGGATCGATGGTGTATGTCAGTGTACCTTTTCTTAACTGGCGATAAGGTGCTTGTTTTTTGTGCCCACAGAAGGCAGCCAATGAAACGCCGACTTGAGCGGAGCGGTTGAGCTCTCCTAGTGGCTTGTGTGCTGCAGTGAGCTTGGTAGGGGACTAATCGTGATACATTGCCACATTACTCTATGTTGTGGCCGAGTGGGAAAGTTCTTTCACAAGGTTGTTTTTGGCACCTTTCTAAAACCAGAGCTTTTCTTGCCTGACTGTTAACTCAGTGAAGCGCCTTCAGAAAGAAGTTGCCGAAGTTGTTTAAGTTTGGCTCTAACATTGAAGAAAGTGAATCCGTTGCTCCTGGACGATCACAGAGGTTGATTATTCGGTGAGAACCGTACGTTAAACTTCTTGCTGTCATCATATCGGATCTCATCCGAAAATCGGTACTGGCCATTTACCGTTTATACCTCCCATGGTTAATAGTTTATTTGTGTTTTTATCAATATTAATTTAAGTGGTACTTGGAGTGATGGCACTTAGTGAATTTTGCAGCATATGCCTCATCTTGTTCTGTGTCGGTTGCTAACGTTGGGTATCATGCTTAATATTTTCAATTCATTCCCTCCACTGGGGGATTTTTATAACTATTGTTTTTCTACAGTTAATGCGACAATTTAGGTAGTGCCAAAGCAGAACATATTTTTAGCCTAACTTAACAACAAAGACCTTCTATTTACATTCTGTTGCAAAATTTGCATATTGTCTGAGCATATCTGGCATTTTAAGTATTTGGGTTATTCAATCAAATGTAATTGTCATATTCCATGTATTCTTACCACCAAACCTCACTAGTCATTTAAGTTCTTTTGATTATGTAAACACTCTTTTTAATTCTCTCTCTCTCTCTCTCTCTCTCTCTCTCTCTCTCTCTCTCTCTCTCTGTTACAGTTCTAAATCACGTGTAATCCTAATTGTTGTTACCATTCCAAGGCTCCAAGGGGCTACATATGCCTTTGCCTGTAAGACTAATTATTTCAGATCTATATTTAATTGTGCTGAAATAAAACAAGTCATTGGGAGTCCTTAATTGCTTTTTAACTTCAGAAACACTCTACAACAAATGAACCAAGGCAATGTTCTCTTATTGAATGTAGCGATCCGTATTTGAAGAAATTCGTCGTGTGAAATTTTTTCATTTTCGCAGAGGGACAAGATAGTAAAATTGTTTGTGTAAAATGTGCTCACTCCTGGCCTGGTAACATTTTACTTAAACCTATCCCCTATCCCCAAATCCCTATCGCTCAGTTTCAACGGATAACATTTATTTCTTGCTGTACTGCGGAAAGAAAACACTCTTAACTTTGGACATAAGGTATTACACTACATGCAGTACTAGTAACTAATAGTGATAATTAACACTACTTCACACTTTTACTAGTCGTAAGTGATCTCAATCAGCTCCGAAATTACTGCAGGGCAAAATTATTTGAATACGAAATTAGCCTTAGTTACTGAAGGACAGGAAAATCTGAAAACCAATATTAAAGCACAATTAGTGACAGTCACTCAAACTCAAGAACAGATGAAATTAGTCCAGACTGAGATTAAGCAGCAGTTACAAGACAGTTTTTCCGAATTAGAGCAGCGGATAGAGGTGAAGACCAAGGAACTCAAAGATCAGGCCGAAGAGACGAAACGAAAATTAACTGCACAAATAGAATTGGTGAAAGCACAATGTGAGGAATCTATTCACCGCGTACGTGTCGAAATGAAGGAGTATGTGGCTATTAAGATAGATACCGTACGGGAACAAGTGGAAATATATCCGCAATTAGTACAAAAGCAAGACGCCATGGCATGTGCAATTGCGCAACTTCCTGAATTGGGACGTACAGAGGCTAACCTAAAGGAAAGCGTTGAACATCTGACAGAGCGTCAAGACGTTATAGACCACCAAATTAACGTATTAACGGGTAAATTATCCGAAATCACATTAGAAAACAAAAGGCTAATGTGTGAAAAAATTGAGCAAAATGTTAAGGCAGCATTCCAGAATTTATCTGGCAAACATTAAGAGAATTTGTTTGCGAAAGGACTTGAGGAGGTGCGACAACAGTTAGGTGCTGATTTGGAGCATTGGAAACAAACGATAGAAGAGTCGATGCGCGCTTCACAACAAAGCTCAGAACAAATTAATACAGGGCAGCAGCAGAAGTTGGCAACGACTATAGAGCCAGTTACTGCCCATTCGCACACAATACCGACTTGTGCCAGTAATTCAAACATTAAATTGCCACAAGCCGGTTGTTCGCGTGAATTCTTATCTATCGGAGATTACGAAAGCCTTTGCCATGCCGAAGAAAAAATGATAAGGCATCGGCAATTCCAGATTTTTAACCCCGACAAAAGGGGGTCCATCCAATTGTTTTTATTCGAAGTTTCAGAGGAGTGCTACCCAGAAATTGGTCGGAGTGGCAGAAGATCAGTTTTGTTACCGGATATATACAAGGTTCAGGGGCGATCTGGGCCTCGGACATGACTTCTATTTGACCGACATGACGATTTTGAGAAGGCGTTTTTAGCAAAGTTCTGTTCAGAATGGGTACAGGAACACCTAAGGCAGGAGGTGCTCCACCCAGAGCCTTTCTCCTTTTCGAAAGGAAGCCTTAGAGGGTATTTCGAAAAATATATAAATAAAACAAGATACTGGGACAGACCTATGCCCTTGCCAGACATAATAAACATACTTAAGACAAGACTACCAACTAGCATCCGGAATTAATTGATTTACGGCAATGACGACGTTAGACCATATAGATACTATCGAAGAGAACAACCAGAAAGCCCTTAATAACAGAATTCAATATAGGGCGATAGAACCTCCGCCAAACGGTAGGCAAGGTGGACGTATGGGTTATAACAATGGCGATCAATCGACACTTAGAAAGAGTGAACAGAGATCGTTAAATAACGGAGGAAACCCTCAAAATTTCAATAGTAATCTCGGCAATGGTCTTGCGAGGGGCTATTCAAGGAACAACAGGAATGGGAAGAGATACAACCCCGTGTGGGGGAACGAAAGAAATTTCAGACCCCAAACCTGGGATAGTAACAATAATAAACATTGGAATCAACCGGGAGGAATGAATTCAAATAGCCAACATCAGTGGGGAAGAACATCTCCGAATCAACCGGTAATTAACGAAGTGACGGATGATGTCAACCAGCAGACAAATCAAAATCCAACAAACTCGGTAAAGACCCACTCGTGCCCCGGAGGAGCGGTCAACAATTGGTTGAGGGCCAACAGGATACGAGTACCCATGCTAACGTATAATAATGGACGATTACTGGCAGATGAACTGACCGAGGACTTAGAACCACAAGATGAGGATGAGGAACAGGTGGCAGTAGCCGAAATACAAGTAATTATGGAGACCGTACCTATAGTGGCTGTTTTTGACAAAGCTGCAACCATAAATGTTATTTCGGAGGCACTATTCAACAGGATCAGAAATATAACACGAGTACCAGTTTTTCCAGTTCAAAATTGCAGAATAATAGGCGCCGTTGGGGCTCGATCGGCTAATGTAAAGGTGCAGTCACTACTTGGTGTGGAATTCGGAAATGTAGCAATATTAAGCACATTCTTTATTATGAAAAATTTGGTAGTAGATTGCATTATCGGAGTCGACAACCTACGTCAATACGGATGCAGGATAGATTTCAAACAGGAAAAAAAATTGGTTGAATGTTAATAAACAAGAAATTGAGTTGGAGTTGTTGAAAAAAAGCCTTACGATAAAATATAATTGTGGGTCAGTGTGCAAGTAATCAGGACGGCCCAAAATTCTAAACAGCACCTAATTAATGAGTTCCAAGTCAAAGAAGATTTCGGTCAATTAGTGTTTGAAAAGTTAAATGAATCCGTCTGCATTATCGAAGATCAGAAGAAGCAGCTCAATGAATTATTATTAACGTATGAAAACGTTTTGATGAAGGGCCAGGAGTTATTAAGGGATACATATGTTATCTCTGCGTTAAGCCGCACGAAACGTATTGTAGAACTTTCGGTCCTTTTCCCTGGAGGTTAAAGGTTCAAGTTCAAAAGGAAATAGATCGCATGTTGAAATGGGGTTTGATCGAACCCTCTACCAGCCCATAGTGCTCCCCATTGTTAGTCGTGCCAAAAGCAAATGGGACTGTTAGACTGGTACTCGACGCCAGAGAAATAAATAAAATCATAATTCCAGTGAGAACACATCCGGAAAACATAGACGAACTTATACAACGGTTCCAGGATGTCAAATATTTGACGAACATTGATTTGCGGAGCTCTTATTGGGAAGTCAAGCTGCATGAGTCATCAAGGAAGTATACGGCTTTCATCTATTCTGGAAGAAGTTACCAATTCACCATAGTTCCTTTCGGACTCAACATTAGTACTGGAATCTTTATAGCAGCTCTAGTTATGCACTAGGCCCAGAACTCAGAAGCAGGATAACAGTGTTTGTTGATGATTTGCTTATTGCATCGAAAACTTGGGAGGAGAATATTACCTTACTGAACCGAGTGTTGGACGTGTTCAAACCACGGGAATAACTGCTAACCTACAGAAATCCCATTTTGCAGTAAACGGAATCAAGTTCCTGGGGCATATAATTGAGGCAAAGGGAATTTTACCAACCAAGGAGAAGCTCATTGCAATTAGTAAGTTTCTAACACCCAGGAATAGGAGGCAATTAAAAGGATTTATGGGCCTTGCCTCATTTTTTAGAAGATTCATAACAAATCAGGCGATGAACGCAGCAGCTCTAAACAGTCTATTAAAGAAAGATCTGCTCTGGCTCTGCACATTACAGTGTCAAGAAGCATTCGAAGAGATAAAGAAGCAATTAGTAAATGCACCGCTTTTGTACCATCCGGACATGCAAGAGGAAATTTACTTGTCAACAGATTCTTCGAATGTGGGTATTGGAGCGTGCCTTTTCCAAGTACGCAAGATAAATGGACAACTAACCCTCCGTCCTATTGCGTTTGCTAGTCGTGTTTTGTCCAACTGTGAACGAACTTACACGACAGAATTAGAGGCTCTTGCGGTCATCTGGGGATTTAAAAAATTTCATTATTATATATATGGGTCAAAGACTATCGTGTATTGCGAACATCAATCATTAACGTTTTTACAAATGTGTAAACTGTTACACCCCAGACTGGCTAGATGGACTCTCACTCTGCAACAATACCAATTTAAGATGTTGCATGTCTCAGGACAGCAAAACATTATTGCTGACGCTCTATCAAGGTCACCACAGGGTTTGACTAAAGAGATTGAAGTAAATAATAACTCAGAATTCCCTGTATTGCTACTGCAGGAAAATCCGTATAAGACGTACTACGTCAGTTTGTGTGCGCATATGGCACAGTTACAGAAAATAGATCCTCAATGGGGAAGCGTCATTCAAAGGTTACAACAGCAGCCTTCGGATCAGATGGCAAATTATTACAAGCTGGTAAATGGCGTATTATTTTTCCGCTGTGGAAAGCCAAACAAAGTCCGTTAGTGTGTATGTATACCTGAGGCGCAAATAGAGAAACTCGTATAGTTCACCCATTTAACCTGAGGCCATTTCGGTGCGACAAAATGTGCAGACAAGATAGGTGTGTACTGTTATTTTCCCAACATAAAGCGCAGAGTGCATGAGGTCTTGAAGAAGTGCATAATCTCTCCAAAAGCAAAGCCGGATTCATAAGGGAGTAAGCACCCATTATGCTCTATATTAGTCCGAGAACCAAAAGAATTAATTTCGTGCGCTTTGTGTGGACCGTTACCTACTTCAAGAGGAGGTGTTAGATATGAGTTCTTGATGTGTGTACGAAATACGTAAAGCTACATCCGATAAAGGCGCCTACAGCCAAAGTAATTGTAATAAGATTGATAAGGGATTATCTGCCACATGTTGGTATACCTAAGGCGATAATAACAGACAATGCTAAGATATTCACGGGACTCCGATGGAAACAGGATTTGTCTCAAGTCGGTGTGAAACACATACTAACATCATTTTACCACCCACAAGGCAATTTGGTTGAGAGAATTTTTAGAGAGTTCAATCGCTTTATGAGGACCGTTTGCCATAATAAGCAGACTGCGTGGGCAAATTTAGTGGAAGAATTTGAGCAGATATGCAACAACATGCCCCACTCCTCCACTGGTTATACACCTCATGAATTGATGTTCGAGGCAAAAGAAGAAAACTTCTGGACTGAACATATGCCCAAAACTCAGGAAACTGAGATGCCTTGGGAAGAAAAAAAGGCCATCATAAATATGACGCAAAAGGCTGATCAGAAAAAACAACAGTATGACAAATTAATCAAGAGGAGACAGGCGTACCACGTCGGAGAGAAGGTACTAGTCAAAAGACATACCAAATCATCCTTAATAAAGAAGATTATAAAGAAATGGGAGTTATTACATAGTGCCCCATACATCATTCTACAAATTCCGAACCCTGGGGCCTATCTGTTAGCATACCCGAGATCTAACAAAATTAAAGGGTTATTTTCCCATAATGACTTGGAAAAATTTAATGGAGATTAGAAGATAGGGATAAATGGTGTTGCGAGTGACAGAGATGAACGCTCGTAAAAACATAACAATAAACTGTGTGTGTTTAGTGTTAGAAAACTTTAAACTGAAATAATTAATCAGTGACACAGATTGTAGAAATAGTGAATACCTATAACTATCGAGTTCTGTGAAGAAGATAGGTGGAGATAGGCTTCACCTGTGTTTGGGTAAACATAGAACTTTAGCATTGCTAATGTCATCAAGAATTATAAAGGATCTGAATGATCTCCAAGAAGAAAGAAATATTTCCCGAAAGTGACGCTACATAATCAAAAGAGGCTCCCAGTGAATGTTCATATATAATTTCAAGTGCACGCTTCGATGTGTAAACGTGTGAAGTGAAGTGATGCGTTTAGGCAGTGAATCATGAGTGACGGTTAACGCCGCAAAGATAATTCCCCGCGCAAAACGATTGACGTCGGCGCGAGTGTTAGAATCGATATAGACGACACAGATATGCTTTGTAAGAGACTCGCATCAAACGCGAGGGGAAACTGATTGATGTTCAACTTCAAAAAAGTGTCATAATTAGAGGTTAAGAGTTCTTGATTTGTTGTTGAATGTCAAAAGAAGTTAATATTCATAGAATTAGTAGTTATTTAATGGGTCTTTTTCACTTTGGAATTTTGTTTGGAAATCCATTTTCATATATGTGCATGTATGAATGCCGGATGAATCAGAGAATAAATGAAGGAAGTGAATCCACATTCCTCGCCACTAATAACTTTTACATCACAGCAATCAAGCGGAGAAATATATGTATTTAGGATAAAATTTTTATGAGTATAGATAAATGATATGACTTTTCAAGGAAATGATGGATTATGTGTTTGTATAAAATGATCCACAATTTCCATTATTCGATGATTGGAATACAAAATCTACTGCAAGTTGCATGAATCCTTTAAATTACGAAGAGTAAATCCTTGACAGAAAATGTGTCAGAATTTTTGGACTTATAAGCACAAGTGGTTATTAAGTGATATGCGAAGTCTAAAAGAAAATTCAAACTAGAGTAAATATTATGATGTTTTCGGCAACAGCATTAGTCAATGGATAAACTGAAACCTTAAGTCAATGGCTAAATTCCTTGCAGTACATCGTAAGAAAAAGGATGCATGAAGCCATAGGGATTTTGTTTTCAAAAAGGAGAATCTTGGACGGTGCAACCTAACCAGTTGTTTTACAGGAAGAGTTTCCCATCCGGTCATTGCTAATTCTTTTGGAATGAATGTTGCATGTAAAATCTGGTATCCCTGTCCCTTCTACTCTTCCCATTGTGGGCCGCGTAGAAGGCCGACTACAAATTTGGACGTCGGGGACATGCAAGATCCGGGGGAGTTTCAGCACCGCAAGATATTGTCCTGGGAATAAGATTGTAAAAAAAAAAACCTTGAGTTACTGATTGTAAATTTTTTTTAGCTAGAAGCACAAGTCACTCTTCTCCAAATCGTTATATAAATATATCCCTATCTTTCCTTTAGAGGTCAATTTCTAAATTATTTTTTCTCTTCTGTAGGCTTTGCTATCTTCTATGTACCGTAGGCGTAGGGTCTAGGCTTAAGAGGTCTTCCAAGGTTTCCCTGTTTAAGAAAGTTCCCGAATGGGTAGACCCTGCTAATCTGATAATAGTTTAATGAAAGACCATCTTTCTTGGTTGTGCACAGCAGACATAACACCTTGATGCACGTAAAAGCAATACAGCCGCGGTACCTGTCTCTTCATTTCTTCTGTTTTCAATGTTTCTTTTCTTCGTCTGTCTTATAAATAATTTTTTTTTTCAGTCGGAAGACTGACACTAATAGATAGCTCGAGAAGTGTGTTCGGTAAATCAAAATTAGGCTCACAAACTTCGCTCGCTGCGAGGGCATTGTAATGTCCCCACAGCAAATACCCTCTACCACGCAGCAGTTAATAATTTTCAATCAAACCATCCACATTCATTCACTTTGGAGAAGTTATCTGATCTTATTTTCTCGTAATATATGCGCCGACAGCTCTTCGACGCCAAAGTATTCTATAGTGCATTTATACTTTGAAATAACAGAGATGCATATATGTATTCTCCATGGTTGTTAGGGTGGTAACTAGGTCAGCTTCTGGAGTATCTGTTGAGGGATTGTGGTTCTGAGAGATACGTATTCTGCTTTCCTTCTCGCTAAAGCGAGCCAATTAACATTTGTGCCGCTAGCGGTTTGTTTTGAAAAGAAAGAGATTGCAAAAGGAAAATAATTAAGGCGTGGAATCACCGGAGATGTGGACATGTAATGGAGATGGATTTAATACACGATTTCCTCCATAAATAAGGTTTGTGACATTTTTGTTCTGGAGTGAATGAACGAATGAGTTTTTTCTGAATCATTTGTTAATCACTTTGGCCCTGTAATTAGTGGGGAAGGTTCAGCTGTGTCGAAGAGAGCCTGCAATCACTGGGTCTGTGTTAAATCGTCCAAAAAGGCTTCGTACACATCTGGAATTCGCAATCTTTTGTAAAAGGAACAAATTGCCCAAACGATTGATTCTCCCGACTGACTGCAGTGTTTAACAGCAATAATAAATGTAATTGTCTCTTACAGCAAGCCAGCCTCTGATTTCCAAGACGAAGGACTCCACCAAAGATTCTATTTGGCTGATTCCTTTTATCACTATATCACGTAATGAAATCTTATGTTAGAAACTATACATAGATAAAGCAGAGAAAGAGAGAGAGCGAATGAAAATAGAGATAATACTCATAATCCTCCATTAGTCTCATTTTTCGCCTGTCTTATCACGAATCAGCGAAGAACTGGGAGGGCCTTACTTTACTGTATAGACTTATGTGTGAAGGTGAAGGGACCTTAAAAACAACAGGTACACTTCTATACAGACAAGAGATTACACAGAGATAGCGGATAGATGCATTCATCATGTATCATTAGATTAAAGAGATGGCAACTTATTATACGAACATTAAAATGTTAAACACTGATCAAAGTGACTGGAGTTAGTTTTCTTTTCTAAAATTAATGCAAATGTTTGTGAAAACTTATCTTCGAAACCTGCTATTGTAGTCAACTTAATAACAACTCTACTTTCAAAAGCTATGAACATACAAAATCAATTTATAGATCAAATATATCCAAATGTATGTCATTCGTAATATACTGCCTTTAACAGTAACATTAATTTGAGGCATCTTACTTTTTTTTTAAATTACACAGAAAAGAAAATCTTGTAATACTACGACATGGCAACGCAAATGTAAGACCGAAAACAAATACTAGAAATAATCAATGATTGCCCGAAACTTCAAGGTAAAATTGCTGATAATCTTCAGGAATATGCTGCAAAAACTTCTTCACTTCACCATGCTTAGCTTCAGTGATTGACAGCTGTCTGTTGTTTCACCTTGTTTGCGGTAAACACACATTTCGCATCCCAGAGTCCCACAGGGTGAATGTATGTTGCACTGCGGCGTTAACGAATGGTGATGCAACTACTGCCCCTGGATGCCGAGCTGAGTACCTGAAATGTCTTAATTTTTATATGTGGAATGCAGTGCGCTTGTCTCTTGAATTATGTTCGCTTTTCAGTGAATTTGCTATTTTCTTATTTTGAGAAGGCCAGCAATCAAGGAAGTTAATTACACCCTCAACACCTACCATAGTAACTGTGAACTTCCCATCGATTCTTGACTTTACTATAATGTCACATGCTTCTTTTGGAACATAAATTCGATCATTTTTTGACAAGAGCCTCATCACAACACTATCCCTGTCATTGTGGAGAAGAGAATGTACTCTCAGGGTAAAGAATTGCTGGGCGCTGTCAAAACTCTCTGTTTCTGCAAAAGCCATTAAATGCCTCTCTATGCTGCGATATCTGTTTTGAGCACCACTTCTATTACTAAGGAGGTGCTTTTCCTCCACATCCATCGGTATGAAATTATGTATGTAATGCAGAAGAAAAGCCATCACTTTATTTGGTCCATAGTTACTGTGGGGTTAGTTTTAGTGCTAAAAATGACCTCCTGATTTTGCATTATGAATTTCAGAAACATTGAGGATTAACTGTCGAATCAAAAACAACTCCTGAATCTGAATATTAGGCAATGCGATATTTTACATGTGATCAAATATTATAGCAAATAGATCCTTTCTTCGCACAGGTTCCTTGAAGCTTGAAGAGTACTGTAAAATTTTCTAGTTCTTCTCATGCTGATCATTAATTCTGCTTCAGAAACTTTCTTTGCCTTCTCGTTAAGGAATGGGTACTTCTGTTCTGTTCCAGAACTTCGCTTGTACATCTGAAACATGATTCCCTCATTTAACTTTGCATCAAGGTAATTTTTCACCCCAGAGGAAAAGTGAATCTCTTTTCTTGGGAAGACTCAATTTGTTGCTAAATCAGTATCTTAACTTCGCAGGCTTTGAATATGTTGTGTGATTTTTTCGTCTTAAATCAACTGGAGAATTAACGACTATCAACAACTCTCTTAGATGACGGAGTCTGCTTCCATTCTGAAGACCCAGGAAATTTATAAGTTTCCTTTAATCTTTGAATATGATGTGAATACGCTTAATGGATAACACATTTCAGACGATCGAGGTCTTAGTACATTCTTGCGGTCGATGAGACCTTGGAAGTACACCGATGAAGCCATAATACCAAAAATTATGACCATCTGTTTAGTAGCTTGTTTGTCTATCTCTGGATCGAAATAAATCACTTATTATGCGTAACAGGGATCGGACAGTCTGTTGATAAGTTTTAGGAGATTTGTGGCATTAGATGCCTTCACAATAGTCAAGTAATTCGCGTAAATAACGGTCATCTGATTTGCACATCCTTGACGGCCCCGAGAGCATAGGATTTACGTTAAGCGTATTTGGTCACCGAGACATCAGCGTGAGTTCGCTATAGTGCTCCTCAAATCACTGTAGCAATGTCCTGGCTCCAAGAAAAGCGCAATTAAATCGCTAAAAAATAACATCTCCCTCGGCGAAGGCGTCAAGCATGAAGGGAAGCAGGTGGTTCGCAGCTGTTAGTGTGTCTTCGAATACTACCACAAGTCCCACGCAAAGTATCCATAGCATAATACTGCTCACACCATCCTAAGTCTGTGGCGTGCCGCATGTTTAGAACCACCGTTCACCTCGATGACGGCAACAGAGTGACTCACCCGAAGTGTCGACACGTTTCCAATGATCGACGGTCGAATCCCGATTGTCCCGTGCCCACTGCAGTCGTAAATGACGATGTCGCTAGGTCAACACGTAAACACGTAGAGGTGGTCTGCCGCAGAGGTCCATGTTCAGCAATGTACGATGAACGGTGTGCTCCGAAACGCATGTGCGTGCTCCACCGCTGTGCCCTTTCAGCAGAGACGCGACAGAGCACCATCAATCCTACTTTACAAAGCAGACAATCCTTCGAGCCCCACGTTCTCTGAAGAGTGGGGGACGTCCAACCATTATCTCCTAGTGGTAGTTTCACTGTCCTTCTACCTCTTTACGTAGATGCTCACGAGAATAGTAAGTGAACATTAGACCAGCTTCGTCGTTTTCTAGATAGTCCTCTCCGCATAATAATAATCAGCCCTTTAACAGAGTCGATTATCTTAATAGATTTCCCCATTTGCAGCCCTTATCTTCGTTAGGGTGCCCACCCTGTCCGCATCGCTTACATAGTTTCGTTACCACGTCACATGCCAGCAACGGCAACAAGCGACATCCAACGTAGCAGTGGTCATTATGTTTTGGCTGATAAGTGTATATATCCTATTCGTCTTTGCTCTTGAAATTATTAAATATACCTAACAAAGATGTCCGATGAAGTATATGAACATTACTAAAACATGCTTTCTTAAAATTGTATTTTCACCTGTTTTTGTATGCGGAATTGTTTTTCCTGTACAGTTTATGTATTTACTTCCTTGAAGTTCCATGCGGCTTTTCACGGATGATGCTGTAGTACACAGAGAAGTTGCAGCATTAGAAAATTGTAGCGAAATGCAGAAAGATCTGCAGCGGATAGGCAGTTGGTGCAGGGAGTGACAACTGACCCTTAACATAGACAAATGTAATGCATTGCGAATACATAGAAAGAAGGATCCTTTATTGTATGATTATATGATAGCGGGACAAACACTGGTAGCAGTTACTTCTGTAAAATATCTGGGAGTATGCGTGCGGAACGATTTGAAGTGGAATGATCATAAAAATTAATTGTTGGTAAGGCGGGTACCAGGTTGAGATTCATTGGGAGAGTCCTTAGAAAATGTAGTCCATCAACAAAGGAGGTGGCTTATAAAACACTCATTCGACCTATACTTGAGTATTGCTCGTCAGTGTGGGATCCGTACCAGGTCGGGTTGACAGAGGAGATAGACAAGATCCAAAGAAGAGCGGCGCGTTTCGTCACAGGGTTGTTTGGTAAGCGTGATAGCGTTACGGAGATGTTTAGCAAACTCAAGTGGGAGACTCTGCAAGAGAGGCGCTCTGCATCGCGGTGTAGCTTGCTCGCCAGGCTTCGAGAGGGTGCGTTTCTGGATGAGGTATCGAATATATTGCTTCCCCCTACTTATACCTCCCGAGGAGATCACGAATGTAAAATTATAGAGATTCGAGCGCTCACGGAGGCTTTCCGACAGTCGTTCTTCCCGCGAACCATACGCGACTGGAACAGAAAAGGGAGGTAATGACAGTGGCACGTAAAGTGCCATCCGCCACACACCGTTGGGTGGCTTGCGGAGTATAGATAGATGTAGAATACGAGTTCTTTTAACTGCGTCACTCTTGTATTCAGCTTCATCCCTCTTTCATTTCGTGAAGTACTCTGTTCTTAAAGTCACGCAAGATAACCAAGACCAAGGAAGTTCTGTTCTGTCTAAAAGACAAGCAACTCTTCAACAGTAAATTTTACTAGAATAAACAGATCACTCTGCACGGCCAACGGAATCAACAGTGCTGCCATGTTAAGATTAGTATCACCAGAACTCCCGCAGCTACGTTCCTTCTAAAACTTACGCAAATTTATCAGAAAGAAAAAATGTGCACAGGTTAATGAAGAACTCTACGACTGTCCTTGAATAAGGCTTCGACGTAAATAAATCATTACACATAAAATGTAGATTACCCTGCTTCTAAATAGACGGGGGACGAGTGCTAGGATAGTCCGAGCAGGTGCAAAGACTACAACGTGCAGATGGCTCAGTGATCAGAGCATCTGCCTAGTAAACCAGACCGGGTTCCAGTCCCGTCCGGCAAAAATTTTCAACTTTCCCTGTAGATTTCAATCAATGACCACGAGTAGCCAATATCTATAATTACGTTGTGTGTAAATTCATAACGGCTGCTGGATGAAAAACGGTGTCTGTTCTTTCGCACACGCCAGAACGAAAAGCACCATATACACTCCTGGAAATGGAAAGAAGAACACATTGACACCGGTGTGTCAGACCCACCATACTTGCTCCGGACACTGCGAGAGGGCTGTACAAGCAATGATCACACGCACGGCACAGCGGACACACCAGAAACCGCGGTGTTGGCCGTCGAATGGCGCTAGCTGCGCAGCATTTGTGCACCGCCGCCGTCAGTGTCAGCCAGTTTGCCGTGGCATACGGAGCTCCATCGTAGTCTTTAACACTGGTAGCATGCCGCGACAGCGTGGACGTGAACCGTATGTGCAGTTGACGGACTTTGAGCGGGGGCGTATAGTGGACATGCGGGAGGCCGGGTGGACGTACCGCCGAATTGCTCAACACGTGGGGCGTGAGGTCTCCACAGTACATCGATATTGTCGCCAGTGGTCGGCGGAAGGTGCACGTGCCCGTCGACCTGGGACCGGACCGCAGCGACGCACGGATGCACGCCAAGACCGTAGGATCCTACGCAGTGCCGTAGGGGACCGCACCGCCACTTCCCGGCAAATTAGAGACTCTGTAGCTCCTGGGGTATCGGCGAGGACCATTCGCAACCGTCTCCATGAAGCTGGGCTACGGTCCCGCACACCGTTAGGCCGTCTTCCGCTCACGCCCCAACATCGTGCAGCCCGCCTCCAGTGGTGTCGCGACAGGCGTGAATGGAGGGACGAATGGAGACGTGTCGTCTTCAGCGATGAGAGTCGCTTCTGCCTTGGTGCCAATGATGGTCGTATGCGTGTTTGGCGCCGTGCAGGTGAGCGCCACAATCAGGACTGCATACGACCGAGGCACACAGGGCCAACACCCGGCATCATGGTGTGGTGAGCGATCTCCTACACTGGCCGTACACCACTGGTGATCGTCGAGGGGACACTGAATAGTGCACGGTACATCCAAACCGTCATCGAACCCATCGTTCTACCATTCCTAGACCGGCAAGGGAACTTGCTGTTCCAACAGGACAATGCACGTCCGCATGTATCCCGTGCCACCCAACGTGCTCTAGAAGGTGTAAGTCAACTACCCTGGCCAGCAAGATCTCCGGATCTGTCCCCCATTGAGCATGTTTGGGACTGGATGAAGCGTCGTCTCACGCGGTCTGCACGTCCAGCACGAACGCTGGTCCAACTGAGGTGCCAGGAGGAAATGGCATGGCAAGCCGTTCCACAGGACTACATCCAGCATCTCTACGATCGTCTCCATGGGAGAATAGCAGCCTGCATTGCTGCGAAAGGTGGATATACACTGTACTAGTGCCGACATTGTGCATGCTCTGTTGCCTGTGTCTATGTGCATGTGGTTCTGTCAGTGTGATCATGTGATGTATCTGACCCCAGGAATGTGTCAATAAAGTTTCCCCTTCCTGGGACAATGAATTCACTGTGTTCTTATTTCAATTTCCAGGAGTGTATATCTTGATGAGTAGATTACGACAATACATTACATTTTTAAACTCTGTCAAAAATTATGTGTAACGCAGAAAATCAAATTTTTGTTGTCCGAGAAAGCCATTAGACTGCCTCTAGTTTTGATTGGGTTAACGAAACTGTTTAGTAACATAGAGGTCGAAGATAAAAGCTGCCCCGCTTCTTTAGCGAAAAGTTATCGTTTTAACGTTTCAGATTTTCCTGACATTCAGACACATGAAGGGCATGATTAATTGCCAATGCTGCAGCTGTTTCCTGCTCCTTGAAAGTAGTTTCAGTACCTTTAAGTCGCTCCCTTAGTTTTTCAAGTAAAGTGTATTCGGCGAATGTATTCTGTGAACGAAAACGTGCCTATGATTCAAGCTCACATCCTTGCTTCAATTAGGGAAAAGTGTAACTTTTCGAGAACACGTTCCCTAACTCCAGTATCACTGCAAAAACTTTTTCAAAATCTGATAACAAAATGGTATCCCATAACAGGTGTGTCTAATTCTAAGCGTAACCGTATACCTTCAGTTCGAGCAACGAAAGCAAACAATATCTGCTAACCAAAATGATCAGTCAGATATCTTTTATACCACACATATTATAAATAGCCCTCAGCACGTTGTTGTGTGTTCAGGCATCAATGACAGTTTATAAAGAAAAAAGGGTTACTTATTGGGGGTATTTGCTTTGAACAATTCGCTTTGTGAATATGGAAAAAGAGTGTAATTTATGAATGACGAAGCTTGGTTTTGTTTTGCTAGCCATGTAAATAGCATGACTAATCACTGCTGGTGTTCCGAAAATCCTGACATCGCGCATGAAATTCTTCTTCACGATAAAAAGAAGGTTGGACTCCGATGCGTGAATTATGATAGTCGATTTGTCGGCTCGATGTTCTTGGAAATCCCTGTCAGCACAGACGTCTACCTTTAAAATTTCGAACTCTACTCTCAGGAATATGTAAGACAGTACTCTTTCTTTGAGCGTATTTCAGTAATGTGAAGAATGTCGTATCAGTGGATCTCTAGTACTCGTAAAACCTTCACAGAAGAACGTTCTACACGCAAATGTTTGTGGCTGCCTTCCAATTCTAATTTATCTGGCTTTCGTTTCTATCTATGTGGATATTTAAACGGAGATACGGACGACAATAGCCGTAAGACGCTAGAGAAACTGCAAGAAAACGTAAGACGCAGTTCTGAAACGATGTAAAGTATTCGGCAAGGATCTCGATGATCTTTCTGGTTGAATCTCCCACTGACATAACATTCACAGCACAAGTGAATTAGTTCGTAACATGTTCTGGCTGAATGAAAGTTCTCTAGAGAAATAGAGGTCCAAAGCCAAGTCGTCGTACGCAATAGCAAAGTCTTCCAATACCTCCAGTGCCGAGCTCACAAGAATAAAAACCGTTTCAATCGTCTTATTTCTTGATAAATGACTTAATGTGTTAAGTATTGGACATTACGCATGTAAACCATTCGTAGCTGAGGACCAAAAACACTAATTATGTTGGTTTCGGATTATTCACTGAATGTATATGAAAACCTCCCCTCCGTTTTAAGAAAAGTTAGTTTTTCACGCGTCTCAGTGTTTATGACGTCATATAACCTATACTATAAGTCGTACAAAGACATTGCTCAACAGATATATTCAGTGGTATATGTGGATAATGTGTGTAAAATACGTTTCGAATAGAGATAGCAGTAAAATAAAGCATTAAAATGGCATGCCGGATGCCGTGCGAAAATGTAGTAAGCGTAATTTTTTGTTTTGTTTCGTGGGAGGTGTCAGCGAGAAAAAGTTTCGAAACAGTTTGAAATTATGCGGCAAGTTTGTTGTAAGTTGCAGACAATTCTTTCGGAACCAATGGATGAATACAGTCTGGATAGTTTGTGTGGCGTAAGTTACAGTGCCTCAAAACTTATAGACAGTTTCTAACTTTTATAGTTGACTTGTTGCGTTAAACCTTTGACGTAGGAACGTCCCTGTTAATGAGTTGATTATAAAAGCTTTCTAAATTGTTAAATTCGTTCAATAATGGTATAAAATACTGAAAATCAAGTTTATATTGTCACTGGAAACAGGAGGGCAATCTGCTACTGCAAGAGACTTGGAGAAATGTGTGATACACCCTGTGGTATCTAACAGTATATTTATTCACCACCGGTTTCGATCATAGACCATCTTCATAGTGAAAAAATATTGTTTAAAATGCCTTGTGTACATTTGTTATTTGTGTGTTTGTTTCTAAAAGTCCTTTGCCTTGAATTGATAATCATGGTATGCACTACACATTATTTAATGTGGTGGCTTAAACCATTTTAGCTTCTATCCGTAAAAATGGTCTAAGACTGAAACCGGTTGATATTTGGATTTAAAATAAGAGCAGCTCATGGTCAAATGCGCATTTTATAAGTTACTTGACGGCTACTTACAGTCACCTTACAAAAATGTTTGAAAAAATATTGACCGTAAGAGCTTCACATGACATACATGTTATTTAAACAGGAAAGTATTTACAATTGCTGACATAAAACTTAAGAAAACTGACACTTAACGTCGTAATACAGACTTAAACAAGTGTAAAGTATCAATTTCATTACGTTTTCATGTCAGCTATGGCGTATACTTTCCTGGTTATACAGCATGTATGCCAGAATGAAATTTTCACGCTACAGCGGAGTGTGCGCTGATATGAAACTTCCTGGAAGATTAAAACTGTGTACCGAATCGAGACTCGAGCTCGGGACCTTTGCCTTTCGCGAGCAAGTGATCTACTGACTGAGCTACCCAAGCACGACATACGCCCCGTCATCACAGCTTTAATTCCGCCAGTACCTCGTCTCCTACATTCCCAACTTCACAGAAGCTCTCCTGCGAACCTTGCAGAACTAGCACTCCTGGAAGAAAGAGCATTGCGGAGACGTGGCTTAGCCACAGCCTGGGGGATCTTTCTACAATGAAATTTTCACTCTGCAGCGGAGTGTGCACTGTTATGAAACTTCCTGGCAGATTGAAACAGTGTACCGAACCGGGACTCGAACTCGGGTCTCGTGAATTAAAGTCTCTGTCCAGCAGACAGTTTTAATCGGCCAGGAAGTTTCAGCATGTATACCATTTGAAGCTTTTAAACTAGATATTTCCCACTGTGAAGGTGGTCCATGATCTAAAACGATAGTGAATTAATCTATTGTAAGACAGCAGAGACTGTATCGTGCTTTTCTCCAAGTATATCCATGATCTTGATAGTTTCCTGAAAAAAAGTTGTAGTGTGAGTGGATTACCGGGTAGAGGCCCTATGTTTTTAGTATCGTTAACACAGAGTTCAAGGGATCCAATAGCAAAGTCCTCGAACGTAGAACATGTCCGTAGCCAACGGCAGATCCTGACCATCGTTTAGGGCGATGTCATTAGCAGTTCGAAGATCGGAAGTGGACCAGCTCGGCTGAGGCAGATCCCGGTTTATTGACCATGCTCCATAGTTGAGGGCACCATTTTAAACGCTGCAAGCTCCTCGTGTTGTATGTCAGCGATTGTGCTGTGTGTCCTTATCGAAGTCGGTGACTGAACTCGAGCTTAGGTCGTGTTTGGTCGGGATATAAGGCAAGCAGTTTCACGGTTCTGTGTGACCTTAGAGCACATAAAACGTGTAGATGTAGCAGCCGTCTACCTTTAGCGTAAAGAAGTGGTTACTTTACTCTTTTGTGCCCGTACAAGTTTTCAGGCTAGATATTAGGTCGTTGTCCAAGCTTGTAACATTTTCGGCACAATATGGCGCAACAGCAGCGGCATAACACCTGCATACTTTCTCAGTCATAGAATTTCTCAGCCATAGCTCTTCGTGTGTGCATTTGCAAAGTAAGACAGGACAATCTAACGTGTTTTCAGTAACCTACACCTCGGCACCTACACTGGTCTGTTTGTCTTAACTAAAGCACAATCTGTTCGTAGTCTGTTGAGAGCCCTCCAAGTTTCCCACCTCGGCTGGATACCTGCTGGTTCAGTTGCTTTTGGTGGGTAACATCCAGAAGGTCCTGCGTCCAAATGCTTCATGAAATATCTTAATTTTAATGTCACTCGAAACATGCTCTCTGCACAAAACATTAAATGTTTTTCATAGAAGATCAGTTTCTACTTTTCGAGTGTTTTGTTGTTGATTGTCAAATGATTCAAATGGCTCTGAGCACTGTGGGACTTAACTTCTGAGGTCATCAGTCGCCTAGAACTTAGAACTACTTAAACCTAACTAACCTAAGGACATCACACACATCCATGCCCGAGGCAGGATTCGAACCTGCGACCGTAGCGGTCGCGCGGTTCCAGACTGAAGCGCCTAGAACCGCTCGGCCACTCCGGCCGGCTGTTGATTGTCAAATAAGTGGAGTAGAGGTACTAGCTGGTTGGTTGGTTGGTTGTTTGGGGAAGGAGACCAGACAGCGTGGTCATCGGTCTCATAGGATTAGGGAAGGATGGGGAAGGAAGTCGGCCGTGCCCTTTCAGAGGAAGCATCCCGGCATTTGCCTGGAGTGATTTAGGGAAATCACGGAAAACCTAAATCAGGATGGCCGGACGCGGGATTGAACCGTCGTCCTCCCGAATGCGAGTCCAGTGTCTAACCACTGCGCCACCTCGCTCGGTTAGAGGTACTAGCTGCTCTGTACAGTTGATAGAGGAACATAGAAACTCAGAAAGATGTAATATAGTAACTGTTGCAGCTTTATTTCGTAGCTGTAAGTAAAGTGATGTTATATGAAAACGCAGGCAATTTCGCGAATTTTATTGATGAAATGTTTTCGGGTTATTAGCGAAGCCGTCGCGTCGTTTTGTCGCAACGATTCGACGAGTTTCCTGATCGTCATCTTCAGGTGAAATGCGTTCATGTCCATTTCATCTCCCCACCCCTACCACCGCCGGCTGTGACATCTCAGACGGAGGCATGCGATTGGCTCACTCGTTGTGCCCTCAGCAATGGATTCTGGGGTCCAGCTGCTATAAAGATGCTAAGTGGACACGAACACACTTTGCCTTACGATGATGAGTAGCAAACTCGACGAAACGTTGTGAGAACACGACGTAAGGTCTCGGCTGATAATTCAAGAAGATTTAATCAAAAACAACATTTTGTTCTGATTCAATATTTGTGTTATTGTAGTGACGCTGCCTCCATCTTGGACATATAGAACATAAATCGGTACTAAATTTCACTTTCATCGAGCTTCATTTCGCCAGTGCACCGACGCAGCTCAGAAACGTTCGCTATTTTAGAGAACAGGCCGTCCGCTTTTAGTGAGTGGTATCTAAAAGCGCTCGTGACACAGTGTAAAGTACTCCGGGGCTCTTCTGGGTACTTGAAAGTTGGCGGCGGCGATAAGCAGGGGGGATGCGCGCCCCCCGGGGAGCGTTTACCGTATCGGGCCGGGCGGACAGCAGGTGCGCGGCTATTGTCCGGAGCAGCCGGCGCCCCCGATAACACGCCGGCCTCCAGCTGGATTACGCCCCCGCACCAACAAGGCAGCGGCCGGCCAGAGCCTGCTACAAATGGAAACAACCCCTAGCTTTTGCCATCATCAACACGCCAAGCACGCACGGGTCACTCACCGCTAATGTTCAGCCACAGTAACTAGTGCTATTCTACCGGAGACCGAAGTTTGTTAGTAAATCTAATAACGAAGTCGTAATTTATTAAGCATACAGGTGACACTAATACCGTATTTAAAATCGGGAACGAAAACTGAGATGCTGTTAGCCCTTTCAGACCCGATATGCACAATTGCGTTGCAGCATCATATTATTCCGCTATGCAGTTGAGTCCCAAGTCACACGAATGTGCAGGAGACGCTGTTTCGTATACAACTCGATTTATATCGATATCTCGTTACAGGCACGAGATATTGTGTCTTAATCTTTGGTAATTTTCAAGATGGGGGTCGAAGCATGTCTGTCGAGATAAATGTTGATTTTGCTTTATTTATTGCGTTTTGACATTTGGAAAAATGTGTTTGAGATTCAGAAACGTGTACAGAAGTAAATAAAAATATGCCCGCCACAATTATTTGAATACTTTCATAGCTACAATGGCTGTAACATCCACACGCACAATTGTGCGTGTTGGGACTATTTTATCGGCGTATGGTCGTTTTCGATCGATGTTTGTGGTTGCGATTCGGAACAGATTACGGAACAGATAAGTCATTTTACTATTGTATTTACGCAATATTTTCACAGTTCGTTTGTTTGTTTCGTTTTAGGGCTTACTGACGACGAAATTCTAGACATATTAGATAACTCTGAAGTGGAATTCTTCAGTAGTGATGACGAATTGTTAGATACAATTTGCACTCTCCCAACAATCAAACCTAGACTTTGAGAAAGCTCTGAATCTTCTGACGATGAGGGAAATTATAACGGGCCGGCCGGTGTGGCCGTGCGGTTAAAAGCGCTTCAGTCTGGAACCGCGTGACCGCTACGGTCGCAGGTTCGAATCCGGCCTCGGGCATGGATGTGTGTGATGTCCTTAGGTTAGTTAGGTTTAAGTAGTTCTAAGTTCTAGGGGACTGATGACCAGAGCAGTTAAGTTCAAATGGCTCTGAGCACTATGGGACTCAACTGCTGTGGTCATAAGTCCCCTAGAACTTAGAACTACTTAAACCTAACTAACCTAAGGACAGCACACAACACCCAGCCATCACGAGGCAGAGAAAATCCCTGACCCCGCAGGGAATCGAACCCGGGAACCCGGGCGTGGGAAGCGAGAACGCTACCGCACGACCACGAGATGCGGGCAGCAGTTAAGTCCCATAGTGCTCAGAGCCATTTGAAATTGTAACAAGGCTTCTGCAACAATACTACCAGTTGCTCCAGAAGTTCAGGACAATTCTCCCAGTCAACACAGTAGAACGAATTCTAAAAAAACAGTGGAAACATATCGTCGTTTGTCCACTTGGAGAAAAAGACCATTCACCTCCAAAATTTTTGCGCACTCAGAGAGTGAGGAAGGACAGGAAATTAAAACTCCAATGAGCTATTTCAGAGAGTACTACCCAGAAGACTTTTTTCAGTTAGAATCTGACTGCACTAACAGTTACTACTTTTCGAAGAAAGGGAAGTTGCTTCATACAAATCCTCAAGAGATAAAAAAGCTGTATGGCATGCATGTACTTATGGGATGCATTAGATATCCTCGTACACGTATGTTCTGGCAGAAGTCATTGCATATGTCAACTATTGCAGATTGTATGCCTAAGAGACAGGTTTTTCACTCTCAGAACAGCACTGCATGTTGTGAACACTAACAACATTCCACGTGAATCAGACACTAATAGATTGTGGAAAGTACAACCTGCAATTAATGTTGTACACAGTGCTTGTTTGAGACTTCCACGCCCCTCTGAAAATGATTATTCCATTAATGAGCAAATGGTACCATATACTGGACGCTGCACATTGTCTCAGCATGTTCCAAACAAACCGCGCTCTTTGGGAATTAAAAACTTTGTTTTGGCAACAACGAACGGTTTAGTACTTGATTTTGAATTTTATCAAGGTAAATCAACTCCTCTGCCAGATGTTGGCATTGGTCTTGGGCCATTTGTAATACTTCGCCTTCTTCAAACATTACCTCAAAGTGCAAGACTACATTTGGACAGATATTTCACAGTTTTGCCATTATTGCAACAGTTACTTCACCTAGCGCTGGAAGGAACAGGAACCATAATGAAATACAGAGTGAAACCAGTTCACCTGACAGATGAAAAAAGACTGAAGAGAGGAGATATGGAAGAATTCTGCAGGGACGGTGATAAAATAGTCATTGTCCAGTGGAAAAATTCAAAAGCTGCGACCCTTGCCTCTACTTCTACAGGATGTGAACCTGTAAGCAATGTTGAGAGATGGAGTAAACCGGAGAAGAAGTACATCTTAGAGCCATGTCCTGCAGTCGTAGTGAAGTACAACCTGTGAATGGGAGGAGTGGACCTCTGCGATCAAATGATGGAGTCCTACAGGACTTTCTTGAAGACAAAGAGGTGGACTTTAAAAGTTTTGATTCATTTACTTGATTTGGCTTGCGTCAATTCCTGGTTACAATACAAAGTTGAATGGGAAGTCAATAAAGTACAAAGAAAAACACTTTAGATCTTCTTGGATTCCGACAAGTGATTGGGGAAGCGCTAATTTCTTCTTCTTCAGGACAGGAACATGAAAGTGAATCCGATGAAGAGCCACCAAATAAAATGTACAAACCAGCAAACACACCATGTGATGAGAAGCGGCTAGACCGATATCATCACTGGCCAGCTGTTGATGATTTGCCTTTAGGTCGTTGCTGCAGGCAAAAAAATTGCAAGAAGAGAACGAGAACAAGATGTCAGAAGTGTAATATATATTTGTGTTTGTTGAAAGACAGTAATTGCTTTCGTGAATATCACTGCAAGAAATGACATAAATATATAAGATAATCCCGACCCAAAATTTTCTAAGCTATTGGTCCACGATTCTATATTTTTTAGTTGCAAAAATGAATTTATTTCAAAATTTTCATTTCAAGTTTGGGTGTTGTTGTTGTTGTTGTCATCAGTCATGAGACGGGTTTGGTGCAGCTCTCCCTGCTACTCTATCCCGTGCAAGATTCTTCATCTGGCAGTACTTACTGCAACTACATACTTCTGAATCTGCTTAGTGTATTCATTTCTTGGTTTCCCTCTACGATTTTTACCCTCCACGTTGCCCTCCAATGCTAAATTTGTGATCCCCTGATGCCCCAGAACATGTCCTACCAACCGGTCCCTTTTACTTCTCAAGTAGTGGCACAAACTCTTCTTCTCCCCAATTCTATTCAGTACCTCCTCATTACTTATGTGATCTACCCATCTAATCTTATGCATTCTTCTGTATCACCACATTTCGAAAGCTTGGATTCTCTTCTTGTCCAAACTATTTATCGGCCATGTTTCACTTCCATACATGGCTACACTCCATACAAACACTTTCAGAAATGACTTCCTGACTCTTAAATCTGTACTCGATGGTAACAAATTTCTCTCCTTCAGAAACGCTCTCCTTGCCATTGCCAGTGTACATTTTATATCCTCTCTCCTTCGACCATCATCAGTTATTCTGCTCCCCAAATAGCAAAACTCCTTTACTACTTCAAGCATCTCATTTCCCAGTCTAATTTCCTCAGCATCATCCGACTTAATTCGACTACATTCCATTATCCTCGTTTTGCTTTTGTTGATGTTCATCTTATATCCTCCTTTCAAGACACTGTCCATTTCGTTCAACTGCTCTTCCAAGTCCCTTGCTGTCTCTGACAGAATTGCAATGTCATCGGCGAATCTCAAAGTTTTTGTTTCTTCTCCATGGATTTAAATGCCTACTCCGAACTTTCTTTTGTTTCCTTTACTGCTTGCTCAATATACAGATTGAATAACATCGGGGAGAGGCTACAACCCTGTCTGACTCCCTTCCCAACCACTGCTTCCTTTTCGTGTCCCTCGACTCTTATAACTGCCATCTACTTTCTGTACAAATTGTAAATAGCCTCTCGCTCCCTGAATTTTACCCCTGCAACCTTTAGAATTTGAAAGAGAGTATTCCAGTCAACATTGTCAAAAGCTTTCTCCAAGTCTACAAATGCTAGAAACGTAGGTTTGCCTTTCCTTAATCTTTCTTCTAAGATAAGTCGTAGGGTCAGTATTGCCTCATGTGTTCCAACATTTCTACGGAATCCAAACTGATCTTCCCCAAGGTCAGCTTCTACCAGTATTTCCATTCTTCTGTAAAGAATTCGCGTTAGTATTTTGCTGCTGTGAATTATTAAACTGATAGTTCGGTAATTTTCGCATCTGTCAACACCTGCTTTCTTTGGGATTGGAATTATTATATTCTTCTTGAAGTCTGAGGGTATTTCGCCTGTCTCATACATCTTGCTCGCCAGATGGTAGAGTTTTGTCAGGACTCGCTCTCCCAAGGCCGTCAGTAGTTCCAATGGAATGTTGTCTACTCCTGGGGCCTTGTTTCGACTCAGGTCTTTCAGTGCTCTGTCAAACTCTTCACGCAGTATCTTATCTAACATTTCATCTTTATCTACATCCTCTTCCATTTCCATAATATTGTCCTCAAGTACATCGCCCTTGTATAGACCCTCTATACACTTCTTCCACCTTTCTGCTCTCCCTTCTTTACTTAGAACTGGGTTTCCATCTGAGCTCTTGATATTCATACAAGTGGCTCACTTTTCTCCAAAGGTCTCTTTTATTTTCCTGTAGACGGTATCTATCTTACCCCTAGTGAGATAAGCCTCTGCATCCTTACATTTGTCCTCTAGCCATCCCTGCTTAGCCATTTTGCACTTGCTGTCGATCTCATTTTTGAGACGTTTGTATTCCCTTTTGCCTGCTTCATTAACTGCGTTTTTATATTTTCTCCTTTCATCAATTAAGTGCAATATTTCTTCTGTTGCCCAAGGATTTCTACCAGCCCTCGTCTTTTTACCTACTTGATCCTGTGCTGCCTTCACTAATTCATCCCTTAGAGCTACCCATTCTTCTTCTACTGTATTTCTTTCCCCCATGCCTGTCAATTGTTCCCTTATGCTCTCCCTGAAACTGTGTACACCCTCTGGTTCTATCAGTTTATCCAGCTCCCATCTCCTTAAATTCCCACCTTTTTGCAGTTTCTTCAGTTTTAATCTACACTTCATAACCAATAGATTGTGGTCATGCCCTGGAAATGTCTTACAATTTAAAGCCTGGTTCCTAAATCTCTCTCTAACAATTATATAATCTATCTGATACCTTCTAGTATCTCCAGGATTCTTCCGTGTATACAACCTTCTTTTATGATTCTTGAACCAAGTGTTAGCTATGGTTAAGACGGCTTCCTCTTTTATTTCTCTCCCCCAATCCATATTCACCCACTATGTTTCCTTCTCTCCCTTTTCCTACTCTCAAATTCCGGTCACCCATGACTAATAAATTTTCGTCTCCCTTCACTACCTGAATAATTTCTTTTATCTCATCATACATTTCATCGATTTCTTCATCATCTGCAGAGCTAGTTGGCATATAAACTTGTGCTACTGTAGTAGGCATGGGCTTCGTGTCTATCTTGGCCACAATAATGCGTTCACTATGCTGTTGGTAGCAGCTTACCAGCACTCCTATTTTTTATTCATTGTTAAACCTACTCCAGCATTACCCCTATTTGATTTTGTATTTATAAACCTGTATTCACCTGACCAAAAGTCTTGTTCCTCCTGCCATCGAACTTCACTAATTCCCACTATATCTAACTTCAACCTATTCATTTCCCTTTTTAAATTTTCTAACCTACCTGCCCGATTAAGGGATCTGACATTCCACGCTCCGATCCGTAGAACGCCAGTTTTCTTTCTCCTGATAACAACGTCCTCTTGAGTAGTCCCCGCCCGGAGATCCGAATGGGGGAGTATTTTACCTCCGGAATATTTTACCGAAGAGGACACCATCATTATTTAACCATACAGTAAAGCTGCATGCCCTCGGGAAAAATTACGGCTGTAGTTTCCCCTTGCTTTCAGCCGTTCGCAGTACCAGCACAGCAAGGCCGTTTTGGTTAGTGTTGCAAGGCCAGATCAGTCAATCATCCAGACTGTTGCCCCTGCAACTACTGAAAAGGCTGCTGCCCCTCTGCAGGAACCACACGTTTGTCTGGCCTCTCAGCAAATACCCCTCCGTTGTGGTTGCACCTTCGGTACGGCCATCTGTATCGCTGAGGCATGCAAGCCTCCCCACCAACGGCAAGGTCAATGGTTCATGGGGGTAGGTCAAGTTTGGGTGGGGGTCTGAAAGGGTTAGATAACGATCATTTCGTTTTACGAATAGTAAATGCACCAGAGGGGCAGTTTCGACGTTGCCGTTGTAAGGGTACAGATATCGATCCTATAACTGAAGGATCGAATTTACCCCTATGCTCGTTGCCACAGAGCAGCGCTGTTGCTGACGGGGATGTCCCACCGTTCTAGACGGGAGTGATTGGTGCCTGGATATCTTTTGAAGCGAAACGGTAGTTAGTCGAGTATGATGAATTCTGTAGGGCAGGTCCCGGGGGCCAGTGTTACACATATCACGCGTAAATAAATCGATTAGTTCTGTGATACTGCGGAATATTGTCATGCGAGCCGCACCATGCTTACTGGGCAGATCCCGAGTGTTAGCGCATCTCGTGATGGCCCATAAATGTGAAGTACTTTGTGGAAAGATTAAACTGATAGTTGCACCAGAGTTAAAACGCGAATACGCGTCCAGCTCTCGTTTCTTGTGTGAGCAGTTGCAGTCCGTGTGCAGGGGAGTTATCATGTAATGAAAGGCGATCGTACAGTAATGAACCGGCAGTGGTAAAATCATACCAGCTAATCATAAATGAGTTACTGCAATTGTAGAGCGAGTGCAATCAGAGCAACTAATGACATGACGTATTAAATGAATGTGCAATAAAATTAACTCTGACGTACAGAAAGTAAGGTGCCCCTTCTATTTTGTTGCTTGTTACAAGTGACTGTTACTTGCTATAGTCCGACTCGATAAAAAAAACATTACGCACCTGACGTCAGTAAATAGCCAGATACAGAGGCTGAACTTTATTCAAGAGTACACGCGCTAGTAAAGTTCGGACAGTGAGCCTAAGATGCATGCTCTACCACTACTCCCACACTGTCCTATGATTCTGTCCCTTCCAAAATATTTTTAATAACAATGGTAATGTTGAAAACGTGAACGCTTTCGTAAGTCACAGCTACTTTTATTCTGCTTCAAGTTACAGACAGGCACGATTAAAGGGCACTCACATATAGCTTTCGGCCACAACCTTCCGTCAATAAAGAGGGCACATACACACACACACACACACACACACACACACACACACACACACACACACACACACACAATCAAGCCAGCACACCTCACGCAGACACAACTGCCAACTGTAGCATCTCGGGCCGGCCTGAGATGCTGGAATTGGCAGTCGCGTGTGCATGAGGTGTGATTATTTGTGTGTGTGTGTGTGTGTGTTTGTGTGTGTGTGTCTGTGTGAATGTTGTCTGTGTGACCTCTTTACTGACGAAGGCTGCGACAGAAAGCTGTATATGGGTGCCTTTTAATCGTGCCTGTCTGCAAATTTATGTCTTTCCTTTGTGGTAAGTAGCCATGTGTCTTTTCCAGACTGCTACTTGAGGTGCCTTCTTTTTACTGTAAGTAGCAATCTTTCCTTTCCAAATTGTTGATATTCCAATCTGGAGTTTACATTGTTCGATTTAAATTCATGTATCTCGTCCCCACTTCATCTGATTGCATTCATTCTATAAATGCAGTTACTCTTTTATGAGGTGCTTGTATGTGCTTACCATTGCCGACTCATTAATGTGCGATCACCTTTCGTTACATAACAACCACCCCCGATGTGGAATATTATTCTGATGTTCAAAATTCTAACTTTAGTCACACACATACGCGCCCTAGTCGCGTTTTAGCTTAGGTGAGACGATCGATATAACATATTCACAAAATCCTTCTCTGTTATGCGTAATCGCGATAAGCTCAGACACTCGGGATCTGCCCTGTACGCATACGCCGACTCGACTGCAAATATTATACGATATCACAAAATTAAGTTACATTTTTACGTACGATCTCGCAACATGAGTTCTACGGACCTGCCCTGGAAACTTCTTCAGTCTCGACTGAATCACTCCTTTGCAACGAAAGATCTCCAGGCGCCAAATTCCCCTACAACGATGGGGCACCCTCGTTAGTGACGCATCTGAACTGTGGCGGTCAGTGTAAGAAAAAATTGGTTCCTTCAAGTATAGGATCGTTATCTATACCCTTATACACTTTGTAATGGAAGCAAGGAGTCGTCGATACAGAAAAAGTGACCGACGATGTAAAATGGTGAAAGATGTTCGAAATTTCGATAAAAATAGGAATAAGGTTTGGGGAAATAAGGGTGATAATATGGACAGCATCAGGAGGGGAAAATAAGAATGGAAGTCCAGGAACGAAACGATGTAGAGGTAGTCTTCAGCTCCTACTGTTCAATGTGTACATCGAAGAAGCCGTGACGGAGAGAATGGAAAGATTCAAGGGACTAAAATTCAAGGTGAAAGGGATATCCATGATAAGATGAGATGGTGACATGAATATACTCGGTGAGGGTGGAGAAGAATTAATGAATCTCCTGAACGGAGTGAACAGTATAATGAGTATAGAATAGGGATTGAGAGTAAGCTGAAGAAAGAAGAAAAAAAGTGATAAGTTACGAAAATGAGAATAGCGAGAAGCTTAAGAAGAAAGTTGGTGATAATGAGGTAGCTTAAGTTAAGGAATTATGCTATAGCGGAAGTAAAATAACCTGTGACGGAAGAAGTCTGTTAGTATCAAACATAGATCTTAATTAAGGAAGACTTTTCTGAAAATGTAAGTTGAGAGCTCAGCATGGAATTATAGACTGTGGGAAAACTGTTAACAGAAGTGGAAGTATTTGAGACGTGGTGCTACAGAAGTATGTTTAGAAATATGTGGAATGATAGATAATGAAGAGGTTCTCCAGAGACTCGAGAAAGAAAGAAACATGTGGGGAACACCCAGACGAAAGGACGAGTTGATAGGACACATACTAAGACATCAGGGTATGGCTTGTTCGAGTTAGAGGGAGCTGCTGAGGGTAAAACACGTAAGGAAACACAAAGATTTGATGTATCCAACGAATAGTTCAGGAATAAAGTATCATTTCTATTGTGACATGAAGATGATGCGACATAACGGGAATTCGTGGCGGGTAGCTAGAATTTTTACCTTCGCTTAGTACTTAGAGTAATTCGGTGGGTTACGTAACGCATCAATGACCCCAAGCCATATTGAAAGAGGGCAGAACGAAATGGACCGTTGCTTTTTACGATAAAACTTGGTCCATACCAAGAGTCTTTCAGTTTCGGGGCAAGGCAGCAGTCGTAACAGGTAGAACATTCGTTTACTGGCGAAAATAGAGGGTGGCGAAGATAAAAGTAGCCCGTGTAAGTATAAAAGAATACCGTAAAATTACAGAAACAAACAGTTGTAATGGACTTACTATTTATTGAAAACGAAAAATACATTTGTAGAAGATGTTGAAAGCGACCCCTGTAACATGAATACTTAGCTGTTCATGTCTAAATATATTCAGGTACACCCGGCGTAAAGTTCGGATATCGATGGTGACAACTTCATGGCTGATGTCTTTCAGTTCCTGTCCGTGCGTAAATTTTTTTCATAGACCTTGTTCTCCAAGCGTCCCCACTGGAAAAAAGTCTATACTGTTAGATCCGGCGGACATGGTGGCCATAAATATGTGCTGAAAGCTCGTTCCTCAGTGAAGATATAATGAATTCGTCCCAAGGATACCTTAGAGTGTGGCATGTTGCCAATCTTTGCTGGAAGAAGCTGTATTGTTTTACGTATTCAGTGTGTTGAGCACAAAATGTATCAGAAATTATGCATCAGTGTCGAGGATACTATCAAAAAATTAACGTCCAATCATGCGCGTTCCTGTTACACAGCAACAAATGCCGATTTGATTATCTTGGAGTGGTTTCTGAGACACAGAGTTGGGGTTCTCCATTGCCCAATATCTCCTGTTCTGTGAATTCACGTGACTGGAAAGATGAAACCAAGCTTCATCACTCATTATGTAATGGAAAGTGTCTAAGAAACCATCTTTTATTTTATTCCAAAGCTAGGTGCAGTAATCTACACGTTTAGGCATCCTCCCGTAATTGCTACACAACAGTCGCACGATGTGGCTTCAAATTAAGATTTTTCGATATCCTCTGGCGACTTCTCCTAGTTACATGCGCCTATTGGGCCAATTTACGTTTCGACGTCTTTGGACACTGAATAATTTTCCAATAAATGTCTGCAACAACATGTGGTTGCGAACTGAAGGAATTGTGTGTCGTTTTACGTTTTGAACAGATCAGTAGATGTGCCAGATTTTACACAGACTTTGTATTGCTCTTTTGCTGGTAATCCTCTATTCCGATACTTGAGTCTGAAAATTTCGAGAGTTTCCTTGATCGATCCTGTTTTCACATATGCATCCACAATTTCAGCCCTTTGTTCTACCGAGAAAACTATTTTGTAGACTGCAAAAAGAAACTTCTAACTTCACTAAAATGCTGACGATCGATTATTGCATAAAACTGTCCATTGTCGCAGCTGTTTACTCTGTTTCAGGAGTCAAAACACTGCATTTGCATTCAAAGGAGAGGCGGGAAAATTTTAACTGTATATTTGCTCGGATAATACTCGAAATATCTGGATATAAACAGCCGTATGCCATTAGTAGTTAACTTTTAGAATTTGAGAAAGTGCGAATCAAATGTGCTTTGAAGTACCGCACTAGATGTGGGACACGTTTTGATCCATTCGGTAGAGCCAAGTTTCGACATAGTACCTGAGAAGTAGCTTACTAAAATCATAAACTTGGTATCAACAGTGGATGCAAATAAAGGAATACTGCTAGATCACCTAGGATTTATGGCTGAGAATAAATATATTCTTCCAAATACTGCAGGACATAGGCTAATACCTTGAAGACCAGGGTTTAATAGGAGGACCAAGATGCATCCATGTAATAGATCACCAGTTTCAGGTTTTCCCGACGTCGGGCCGGCCGCTGTGGACGAGCGGTTCTAGACGCTTCAGTCCGGAACGACGCGGCTGCTACGGTCGCAGACTCGAATCCTTTTTCGGGCATGGATGTGTGTGATGATCTTAGGTTAGTTAGGTTTAAGTAGTTCTAAGTCTAGGGGACTGATGACCTCAGATGTTAAGTCCCATAGTGCTCAGAGCCATTTGAACCAGTTCCTTGAGAAAGAGAACTAGGCGAGCAGAGGCAGCCTTCATGAGGAGTGACTTAAGCCAAATTAAATGCAACTAGGAGGTAAATACTTTTACTGACGCACTTATAAATTTTATGCGCAGGCGCACTTGAAAATAAAAGAAGAGGAAAAGCCACAACTCATTCTGATGCATTTTCGGTTGTTTAGATTACTAGAAACAGGCAAAAGTTGCCGCATTCGGTTGAAAGTGAACTTGCAGAATTAAGTGCGATCTCTTTTACGAAAGTGACATCTCATGTGGTATGGTTACCTACTCCAGGATTACCCATAAATAAAGGTGGATGCTGAAATGTTTTTGTTGTTTGCTAATTGTTATTTATGACAAATATGAATTGTGATATATGAAGGGAAGGTAGTTTTTTATATTTTTATTTCCTTTAAAGTTGTGTATGTCAGAACTCCACCTGAAAAGTCTGTGCCAATTCTGAAGCCAAGAATTTTACAGTTCTCCCAAAACTTTTATAATTACCAGGTTGTTAATTGTTATACGAGGTGCGGCTAGAAAAAAACCGGACTGATACTGGAAAAAACATTTATTTACAATTATTTATAATTTCATGTTATCTCCTTCAATGTACTCTCCTCCTCGGTCTCTACACCGCTCCATACGAATTTTCCACTGTTCATAGCAATGCTGCAGATCATTTTCGGTAAGTCCATACATTACTTCCGTCGCTTTTTCTTTTACTGCTTCAACAGTCTCAAATCTAGTTCCTTTCAAAGCTGACTTGACTTTAGGGAATAGAAAAAAGTCACAGGGGGCCAAATCAGGTGAGTAGGGTGGATGATCCAAGATGGGAATGTTGTGTTTTACCAAAAACGTCTTCACTGACAACGCACTGTGAGCTGTGGCATTGTCTTGGTGAAGGATCCATGACTTTTTTCTCCACAAATCGTTCCGTTTTCTCCGTACTCGCTCACGTAGGGTAGCCAGGACGCTAATGTAGTAATGCTGATTCACTGTTTGTCCCTCTGGTACCCAATCAATGTGCACAATCCCTTTGATGTCAAAAAAAAACAATCATCATTGCCTTGAATTTCGATTTTGACATTCGTGCTTTTTTTTGTCGTGGAGAACCAGGAGTTTTCCAATGCATCGATTGAAGTTTAGTTTCGGGATCGTAAGTAAAAAACCACGATTCTTCGCAAGTATTAACATTTTGTAAGAAGGTGTGTTCACTTTCAATGTTTTCCAGGATGTCAGAACAAATCACTCTTCGGCGTTCCTTCTGTTCAATTGTGAGACACTTTGGAACCATTTTTTAACACACTTTGTTCATGGTGAAACTTTCATGAAGAATCTACCTAACACTTTCCTTGTCAACTCCTGTTAACTCAGACACTGCTCTGATTGTTAAACGGCGATCTTGTCGAACAAGTTTACCGATTTTTTCAATGTTTGCATCAGTTTTTGCTGACAATGGTCTGCCAGTGCGAGTGTCATCACTGATGTCTTCGCGGCCATCTTTAAATCGTTTAAACCACTCAAACACTTGTGTTCGCGATAAACAATCATCGCCGTACACTTGTTGTAACATTACAAATGTTTCACTTGCAGATTTTCCTAGTTTGAAACAAAATTTGATGTTAACTCGCTGTTATTTCTTTTTTTTTATTTTCCGACGCACAGACAAAACGTCAACTACTTAAAACAGACGCCACGGGCAGACTGAGTGCAGGAGGCAGATGAAACTCGAGCAGCAGGCGGAGCGAGAGTCACGTGACAGGCCACGCGACTTTCAGCCTTATTGCATTCGTTTTATTGTTTCACCAGTAGTAGTCCGGTTTTTTTCTAGCCACACCTCGTACGTCTTCTGCGGCTATACAAAAATTGGTAAATCGTTTACGTATCCCCTGATCTGTGGCCAATCTCAGGTTTACTTTATTCACTTTAGTTTGGAACAGTCCGTGTCACTCTGAAAGCGGAATCAGAACAGGTTCTACTTTAGCCTCTCTCTATAGTGGTCGAACTTCTAGTATGGCCCCTGCTTGTAGAAATTGCGTCACATGCCGGTCGGAGATCTGATTGGCCAAACAAGATACTCGTATAAGGAAAGTAGTAGAGGACGTATCACCGGAAAATGTACTTTGTACGAACCTTCCTGCAGCAAAGGGCTTAGCAGCGAGCTGTGCAAGATTGGCAGCTGCCATGCACGACTTCCACCAAGCTTACTGCAAATCCTACTCCGCGTGACACGCGTTCGCATGAGTTACATCTCAGGCGCATTCTGAAGACACGTGTCAGTAACTTGAAGCGAAATGCATGTACCCTCGAGACAGAATTCTGCCAAGAGAAAGCGATGCTGCCATATCGATTTCAATTGTCAGTTTCATTAAATCTCTGCATCGCGTTATCTCGCATCTTTCGCAGAGCTTGCAGCTCTCGAAAAGCAATTTCAGTCTAAGATAAACATATGCACAAATGGCAGTCTTTCGCCTCGGTAGTTTCTGTGTCGAAGAACATTTATAGTTTCAATCGCGACAGCTATACATAACAGCCCTCAATGGAATTCTGTACATGCTTTCATACTGCTGGCCGTTTACAGCGATGTTCACAGGTCGCTCACACAGTATCGTTCTTCGATCATCGTCATGCACTTGTGCTGATTGTCAAGTAAGTTTCTGATTGTTTGTGTACTTCATTTCACGTGGTGCTGTTTTTTCAGGTATACTGTAAGTCGTGTGATGAGTTTTACAAAGAGATATAGGTAGTGTCAAGTAACTACAAGAGATTGCGGCCAAATTTCTCTACCTCTCCACAACAGTATGTCCACGTATCGTGTGTGTTCTAACTTTGAACTATACGAAGATTCAATTTAAAATCTTTTCCATTCACGGGAAATGTCTCTGCTTGCAACTGTCTCATTACTTCTTACTGACACACCACATCTTCCAATCATTAAAACTGGAATGGAGATGATGGCACAGGCTGATGATAGTTTTTTTTTTGTTAGCATTAACACTTATTGGACATGTGGTATGAAAACTGAACGCTAAAACAAATGTTCACGTTGACTCCCCGGCTAGAATACGATTTCAGTATGTAAAAAAGGCCGCTTACTTATTATACATTATTTCCCTTCCCGAAAGGGAAAATGTGCAAGAGGTTAAATTATAACGCTGTATTAGTAATGGAAGCGCACTAAAGAGAAATTCCTAGCACTTGTGGACCTGAAGAAGACCTTTATCCTCCATGTGAATCGCGGAAAAACAGATTTACAAATTTAAAGCAATCAGACATGGTGTGTACCAGATTTCTATTTTGAGTAATCTGTTGTCTGATACAAAAAGCGATCTGCAGCTTTTAATGTCGGAAGACACAAAGTTTGTCGTTTTTGCAGATGAATGAGGTACAATATTGACAGCTCACTTTCTTCAAAATGTTCAAATGTGTGTGAGTTCTTAAGGGATCAAACTGCAGAGGTCATCGGTCCCTAGGCTTACACACTACTTAAACTAACCTATGCTAGGAGCAACACACACACACACCCATGCCCGCGGGAGGACTCGAACCTCCGACGGGAGGAGCCGCACAGTCATTGAAATGACGCCCCTAAGCCCGTGGTCACTCCGCGCGGCCCACTTTCTTCGATGGGCAGCTAATGAAACAACTGAAAACTTTAACAAATGGTTCAACGCATGTAGGTTTTTTCTAATTTTGAGAAGACTTGCTAAATATAATTCCGTACAGTAACAAGCATTAACTGTTCGATCTGTACAAGTAAATTACTCAAACCATAATATGGGAGACGGAGGTAGCGTCACAATTTTGGAAACTATGGATAGATCACAGTCATAATTGGAAAACACATGCCCTAGAGTTAATTCAGTGTCTCCTTTGTGCTATTTTGAGTTACGAATCATATATGCAGCAGGTAATTCAAAAAAACTAAGAAGTTAGTTTATGATGAGCATTCCCATTCGTAAATTAGATGTGCAGTCTTTTATTTTCACAGTACAGAAATGTGTTATAAGACTCAAATGTGGTGCCAGTTCTAGAATATGCTCGTAAACGGCAACCAAAAAAAAATAAAAAAATAAAAAATAAATAAAATAAATAAAATAAAATAAAATCTTTATAATTTGGCAACAACTTCACATTTTTAGTTGACATTCACACAATTCACTTTTGTTATTTTTGAAAAGAAAAAAGCTTTGCTGGCGATGAAGGACAATAATACTTAAACTCACACGTTATACATACATATGCTCTAAATATATACAGGGTGAGTCACCTAACATTACCGCTGGATATATTTCGTAAACCACATCAAATACTGACGAATCGATTCCACAGACCGAACGTGAGGAGAGGGGCTAGTGTAATTGGTTAATACAAACCATAAAAAGATGCACGGAAGTTTGTTTTTTAACACAAACGTACGTTCTTTCAAATGGAACCCCGTTAGTTTTGTTAGCACATCTGAACATACAAACAAATACATAATCAGTGCCGTTTGTTGCATTGTAAAATGTTAATTACATCCGAAGATATTGTAACCGAAAGTTGACGCTTGAGTACCACTCCTCCGCTGTTTGGTCGTGTGTATCGGAGAGCACCGAATTACGTAGGGATCCAAAGGGAACGGTGATGGACCTTGGGTACAGAAGAGACTGGAACAGCGCATTACGTCCACATTCTAACACCTTTTTATTGGTCTTTTTCACTGACGCACAAGTACATTACCATGAGGGGTGAGGTACACGTACACACGTGGTTTCCGTTTTCAATTACGGGGTGGAATAGAGTGTGTCCCGACATGTCAGGCCAATAGATGTTCAATGTGGTGGCCATCATTTGCTGCACACAATTGCAATATCTGGCGTAATGAATGTCGTACACGCCGCAGTACATCTGGTGTAATGTCGCCGCAGGCTGCCACAATACGTTGTTTCATATCCTCTGGGGCTGTAGGCACATCACGGTACACACGGTACATGATGGCCACCACATTGAACATCTATTGGTCTGACATATCGGGACACACTCTATTCCACTCCGTAATTGAAAACGGAAACCACGTGTCTACGTGTACCTCACCCCTCATGGCAATGTACATGTGCGTCAGTGAAAAAGACCAATAAAAAGGTGTTAGCATGTGGACGAAATGTGTTGTTCCAGTCTCTTCTGTACCTAAGGTCCATCACCGTTCACTTTGGATCCCTACGTAATTCGGTGTTCTCCGATACACACGATCGAACAGTGGAGGAGTGGTACTCAAGCCTCAACTTTAGGTTTCAATATCTTCGGATGTAATTAACATTTTACAATGCAACAAACGGCACTGATTACGTATTTGTTTTTATGTTCAGATGTGCTAACAAAACTAACGTGGTTCCATTTTTAAAAAAGTAGGTTTGTGTTAAAAAGCATACTTCCGTGTATTTTTGGATGGTTTGTATCAAACAGTTACACTAGCCCCTCTCCTCACGTTCGGTCTGTGGAATCGGTTCGTCAGTATTTGATGTGGTTTACGAAATATATCCAGCGGTAACGTTAGGTGACTCACCCTGTATATTCTCTCTGTACTGACCGACCAAGTGCAACAGGCATGAAAATCCTTCCCAGAAACCGACATCCGGCACCTGCAAAACACAATGCATTAGTTTGCATGCCTGCACTGAACCTTCTGGCGATTATACCGGTTATTAATGTATCAGTATTTCATATTTGCAGTGGCTTGTCTCATGCTGACTTGAACCACTGGCCGCGCGGAGCAGCCGCGTGGTTAGAGGCACCGTGTCACTAAGTGCGCGGCCCCTCCCACCGGAGCTTCGAGTCCTCCCTAAGGCATGGGTACATGTGCGGTTTTTAACATAAGTTAGTTTAAGTAGTGTGTAAGTCTAGGACCGATAACCTCAGTTTGGTGCATTAGGAATTCACACACACATATATTTAGACCGAACACTAATGGCATCGACAAGAGCAAGGATGGTTGCCGGACTCGAAAAGGAGGGAAAAAGTTCCTACGAACATGAGTCCGGAAATGGACGGCGTGTGTGCAACGACAACAAAGACAACAATTCGTCCTGAAACCCAATACAGAGTAGCATCTTATCCACGTCACTAGATACATTCAAAGGGGCATGCAGGTGATACGTATAGTAGCGGTTGTTATGCAGGACGCACATAATTGTGCTTTGGTTTACGTCATGTTTAGGGGCCACTTGCCTGCAGTTTGTACTAGGGCTCGTCTCAATATCCTGTAGGACCCGGTCCTCCAGATCTGGTGTACGCACAGTACGCCAACTCTCCTCACGTTCGTCTGTCTGGAAGGACCCACAAACGCCCAAAAAGGGCTTGAAATGTTGTGTGACTTGGTTGGTGTCTGTGAGGGTACCTGTTTCGGTATAATCCTTGCTGTGTCATAACGGTTTCCATCTGCGTATCCGTGCAAACACCAACTCGGTTTGTTCCGTGCAGTTTGCCGGCCGGTGTGGCCGTGCGGTCTCGGCGCTTCAGTCTGGAACCGCGTGACCGCTCCGGTCGCAGGTTCGAATACTGCCTCGGGCATCGATGTGTGTGACGTCCTTAGGTTAGTTAGGTTCACGTAGTTCTAAGTTCTAGGAGACTGATGACCACAGATGTTAAGTCCCATAGTGCTCAGAGCCATTTGTTCCGTGCAGTTTATCGGTGTGAGAGAATGAGAGCGAGAGGCAGAGAGCAGAAGGGGAGTGTTTTCTTGTTAGTATGTTAGCAGAGAAGCAATAACAGCACGATGGGTCCATCAGGTGAGCTCAGAGACTTCGAACGTGGACTAGTTGTAGGATGTCACATGATTAAGTATTCCAACAGGTACATTTCCATCCTTCTAAAGCTGCCAAAGTTGACTGTTGGTGATGAATCTATTAACTGAATACGCGAAGGAACAACCATGGCTAAATCAACACCAGACACACCTCAGGTACTCACGGAGGGGGACCGCAAAACATTGCGGAATGTGGGTATAAGAATCGCATGAAATCATGAGTTCCAAAGTGGTGCCAACAGTCCAGCGAGCACAATCGCTGTGCTTAGGCTGTTAAAAATTATGGGGTATAATTGCTTAGGAGCACTTCGTAAGCCAAAAATTGCTGCAGTCAGTACCAAGCGGAACCTGAATTGATGTGAAGAACCACAACACTCGACAGTGTGGTTCAGGCGTGATGAATCACGCTATGTTCTGTGGCAATTCGATGGGAGGATGGAGATATTTGAGTGTGATGAATGTCATTCGGTTACTAGTCACCATTAAAATTTGCAGTTGGTGTACTAGGAAAATTAGGGTATCATGCTCAACATTTTAGAGGACGTTGAAATTTACCGGTCACTTGAAAATTTCCCGGAACTTACCCTTAATAAGCAGACCGAGCTGTGCCAAAAAAGCCTAACATCTAATTTTGATAGTCTACGTACAGGGGACAATTATTGAACTATATAAAAAAAACGTAAGTTAGTTATAAACTACGGCATGCTTGCACTTTATTCAACATGCAAAGGTCATTACAGATATTCGGAATCATGTTACGATATGTTCGATATGCCTTAAATCATTGTCGATGATTGGTGCAGACGAACAGCATAATTCTCTGTCACCCACTGAAGTGTCGGAACATCGATGCTGTCGATGACCTCCTGAGTGGCTGCTTTCAGGTCAGCAACTGTTTTGAAGTTATTCCCGTACACTTTATAGCCCCCCCCCCCCCCCGAAAAAAAAGGAGTCGCATGTCCTCAGATCCGGAGAATGTGGCGGCCAATCGAGGCCCATGCCAATGGCCCCTGGGTACCCGAGAGCAAGTATGGAGTCCTCAAAGTGCTTCTCCTGGACATCAAACGCACCTTGTCGAAATCACGGAATGAAATCTTCTTCCGATACCTACACACAGCGTTCGGTAGACACTGTACCATCAAGGAATATCGCACGGATTATTCCGTGACTAGATTTTGTACACCACACCCGATGAGAGTGAAGACACTTCTCGATCGGGAAATGCCGATTCTCAGTCCCCCAAATGCGCCAACTTTGCTCACTGACAAACCCACCCAAATGAAAGAGGGCTTCGTCGCGTATGCTCATACTAGTTCCCATCATGCCCTGCGGTCAACCGTGCAGTTTGAGCGTCCTAAACCAAACTGTTCAGAAGTTATGTCGATTTCATTTCATAGAGTTCAGTAATTGCCATCCTCTGCGTAACATTCAGCCTACTCACATACCCAACCGATGCGTCCCCACAGGACACTGTTATTCTGTGTTGGGGCTCTTTTTCTCGTAAGACTTGGATTTGCTTGATTTTATTCTCATATGATGTAACTGGACATTAAAAATACTTCTGCATGTCCCCGGCAGTACTACGGATACGTTATATTCCGGTTCTAAAAACAGAGAAATATAGCATTAAAAAATAAAAATTCATTTCTTTAGCCAGGCTTTTCAGGGTGATATCGTAATTTAAAGTTTCTAATTGTTTCTATTTACGAATGCTTCTGAAAAAGAAAAAAAATGACTTATGACCATATACACCGAAGCGCCTAGGAAACAGTTATAGATATGCTTATTCCAGTACAGTGGTATGTAACTAGGCAGAATATGGCGCTTTGGTAGGCGAAGCCTATGTAAGAAGTGTCTGGCGCAGTTGTCAGATCGGTTAATGCTGTTACAAAGACAGATTACAAAAGGTAAGTGAGTCTGAGTGTTGTGTTGTTGTCGGTGCACGAGCGATGGCACACAGCATCTCCGAAGTAGCGATTAAGTGGGAATTTTCCCATACGAAGATTGCACGAATATACCGTGAATATCAGGAATACGGTAAAACATCAAATCTCCGACACCGCTGCGGTCGGAAAAAAGATCCTGCAAAAACTAGACCAACGACAACGGAAGACAATCATTCAACGTGACGGAGGTAAAACTCTTCCGCGAATTACTGCAGATTTCAATGCTGGAGCATCAACAAGTGTCAGCGTGTGAAACATTCAACGAAACATCATTGATATGGGATTGCGGAGCTGAAGGCCCACTCGTGTACCCTTGACGACTGCACGACACAAAGCTTTACGCCGCGCCTGGTCCCATCAACACCGACATTGGACTGTTGATGACTGGAAATATGTTGTCTGGTCGGACGAGTCTCGTTTCAGATTGTATAGAGAGGATGGACGTGTATCGGAGTGGAGACAACCTCACGAATTCACAAACCCTTCATACCAGCAGGGTACTGTTCAAGCTGATGGAGGCTCTGTAATAGTGCGGCGCGTGTGCAGTTAGAGTGATATGAGATCTCTGATACGTCTACATACGACTCAGGCAGGTGACACGTATGTAACCGTCCCGTCTGATCACCTGCATCAATTAAAGTCCGTTGTGCATTCAGACGGCCTTGGGAAATTCCAGCAGGACAACGCGACACCCCAGACGCCGAATTGCTACAGAATGGTTCCCAGAACACTCTTTTGAGTTTAAACACTTCCGCTGGCCACCAGGGTCGCCAGATATGAACGTTATTGTGCATATCTGGGATGCCTTGCAACTTGCTGTTCAGAAGAAATCTGCACCCCGTTGTACTCTTACGGATTTATGGAGAGCCGTTCAGGATTCATGGTGTCAATTCCTTTCAGCACTACTTCAGGCAGTGGAGTCTATGCCGCGTCATGTTGCGGCACTTCTACGTGACCGTAGGGGCCCTACGCGGTATTAGGCAGGTATACCAATTTCCTCAGCTCTTTAGCGTAAAACGTAATACTACGTACGTTAGACGCACTGTAGAGCCAACCATTTCTCTTCTTGTCATAGACAGCATCACTACAATCCAAGACTTCGCCCTAGCACCACCTCGCACACGTGGTTCGTAATACTAACTCATTAGTACAGTTTACTCTGGCGCCGTACGCACTTTAATGCTGTCTAGGGAATGGTAAGACATTCAGGCTCTATTATTCATATCTGTCAATGTTAAGCCATGTTAATGTGGTGCTTTTAGCTAATTCGCTTAATTATATGGTAGTCATAAATTTAAGTAGGTTTATCCGATTTCCTGTCGTTCATTGGGGCATCGCGCTCCCAATCAGTTTAATCACCGGCTACCACACTGTCTTGACGATGAACGAGGGGGCTTCGCTCTAAGCAATCACTTTGCCGCGCCATGACTGTTTAAGAAACCTTTGAGTACACGACTCATCGATAAATGGCGGTTTATGATAGTACACATCCACTTCAAGTCATTATGTAATGTTTTAGTTTGTTGTACAGATTACCTGAAGGTGCATTTCTATTGATGCGAAACCGACAGTGGCTTTTTAATAAAAGTTTTTAACGACCAGTGCAGAGGGTTTAATTAGCCATGTGGAATTCTGGCTGCAGTTGCCCGACCTTTAAAATAATAAGCGGAAGAAACAGTTCGGAGACTATGATTGTATCTGTATGACAACACATGTGCTATAAAACAGCATCTTCGAAGCAATAGTTTGTGAAATTAACACTTCTGGAATGGACTGGACTGCCCAGAGACTTGTACCCAATGACGGGAAAGTCGACTTCCTATAGCCCCCAGCGTCCAGCCTTCTACAGTTTTGGCTCTCGAGGGAGAATGTGCTGTCAATCCTCCACACACACATTCAGACTCCTTAGTGAATGCGAGGTCAAACAGTCACAAAGGCGTATACACCATTTATCAGATCGTGTACATCCCTCTAAAGTAACAGGCAGCTTCGAGCGTGGACACATTTATATGCCTCATCCTTTTGGTATTACCATCTCTCGACAGGCTTTCCGATCTTGGAGATAAATACTGCGGACCACGTAACATATGTGTACAAGGGCGTGAGTCATCACGATGAGTAGCACGTGTGTATATCTAGCATAATGCATGTGTTTCATGTGATTCAAATCACTTCACAACCATTTGCATTCTTTCTGAAGTACCTACCTGTTTTTACTTGCGCATCACAGACATCGTTTTGAAACATTAATACAGTCCTCAATAATCTTAATGGTTTGCACATAATTTGTATTTAATTTCGCTTTTATGTCCCGGCAAACATCATAGAATGTAGAAATCATTGGACAGTGATAGGTGAGGGCGATCTTGAAGTTTTATGTTGAAAATCTGTGTGCGGTATTTCAAGTTGTTAGACGTAACGAGAATACTGACTTGTTATGTCTTTTCCATATTTATCTTCCTGACAAAATCACTTTACAAACTAAAACTTAGGTTTTAAAATCATCGATTATGTATGTAATATAGGTTTTAAGCACGAAAGTGGTAAGTCAGATTTGTGTTGTTGAATTCGTTCTTAAAACCAGACACACATCTCCGTGGGGTGCGTGTTACACGATTAATGTATAGCTCAGTGTAGTATAACACATTGTATCCTGCGAATAATCATCTTGGTAACAGCCACGTGTGTATTATCGTGGAGTTTTCCACTCGCATGTGAGAGTGAGTGTGTCCCTTCGTGAGCACTTCAGTCTAGATACGTGATTCCGTGCCCACGAGAGCCAGCCCGTGTCCCCTGAGCCGAGCCCCCAGAGAAGCCAGATAAAGATCCGGTCGCCGTCCCCCTCAGTTCTGCAAACAACCTCTGAACCGGCGAGCGATGAAGAGTGGCCCTAATGCCCAGTTGTGGAAGCCCTGCCGGTGCGCGAACATGGCTAAAACGCTCGCGTACCGCTGCGGTGTGGCGTCTCTAGTTATTGTCAGTGCGTGTTTCGCGAGATCTATTAGCCCATATCGTTGCGCATGGGAGCAGTTGATAATGCTTACTGTGAGTCTCATTATTAACTGAGAAAACTTTAAATTAAGACCCTCGATAGGGACGACGGGTCGCTGTGGTTCATGAGCAACACGGAAAAAGTTGATGGTTCAGGGGTTTCTGGGAGCCATAAATCCACTACCGTCCGTTGTAATCACTACACAACAGATTATGGAAAATAACGAAATTTTACTTATTGGGTAGGTACAGTACAATAGAGAGAAGGGATTATCAAATTTTTAGATGATTTGGGGGTACAGCTGAAAGCAATAACGGTGCCAAATCGGCTGGAAGTCGAGGCGAGTTGAACTGATCTGTTATTAGTGATACTGAAACATAACACGGTCCACAAGTTTATGTACTCTCAGGCAAAGGTAAGAGGAAATAATAAATAAGAGGAAATAATAAGTAGGCTGGAAACTTTAAAATTCGTAGGTGCCGAAATCGCTGAGAATTTAAACTGGAACTCCTAAAACAAGTTAGTTCAGCCTCTTTTTTTTTTACTTAAAATCACAATAAGTTAGCATATGTGATAATGTGACATGGAATAATGTTCTGGGGAAGCTCTTCTTTAAGAAAGAAGCTGCTTAACAGCATATTTGTACGCTACTGAAGTATGTTCTAAGTAATTCCACTGTAGTTCAAAAGAACCAATAGCGTACATAATCACAATAACAGCAGGAAAAATGACATCAATTTCTCCACATCAAAGCTGGTCTTAGCACAAACATGCATGCATAATGCTGCAACTAAATTTTTTGACACTCTCCCAGTGTTATAAAATGTCTGACAGAAAGCAAAGTAGAATTTGGAAACAAGCTGAAAAGGTTTCTCCTCGACAATTCCATGTATTCCACAGAAGAACTTCCACTATGGTAATGTGTAAAAGGCTGTGACTAGGAATTACTAACTCACACCTGTATATAAAACATGTAGCCTTATTTACAAATATCCGAAATGAATGTAAAATGACTTGTTCCATATCATTACGATTTATCGTGGAAAATTATCCATGGAACATGAAAACAACTATCTAACTTACCTGCCAGACTACTCTTGAGTAATTATTCGAATACGTTGGAGAAAGGCGTTAATAAGGAAACTGGACCAAAATAATTGAAATCTTTATTATGATCTGTCTTTCAAAGAGGCTTACTATTTGCATATTTTAATTTGTTGTCGGTGTTGTCAAGACCCTCTATGCTGCCACGTCAAGGAAACAGTAGCTGTGGTCGTCGTGCTGACGCCCCCTGGAAGACCACACGTTGCTGTTTCGCATTGTCCGTTTGGACACTTCTCTTCTTGAAGGCCAGTCCACTTGCTCACTGAAGGCTTGTGACGTGGCTGTAGGATTGTGGATGGTCGAGCGAACGGTAAGTTTGTCTTTCAAATGCAAGTAACGTCGGGGTACTGAGGTCTTGAATGGCTTTCAATGCAGTCCTTTTGAGCACATCTGGTCCTTGCAGCACGACAGTCGTGGGATCCTGACTAATGCCTGCAGCAGTATGGCGGAAATGCGTCCCGGACTCCCACGAACCTGCCAGTGTCTGTCTCCAGCACACACTGGTAGTTGTTTCTCCTTTTCACACGGGGCATAACACAAACAACCGATACTGAAATGAGATTTACAAATAAGGATCCCGCTGCAATATCTTCTGTTACCTACAAAGTTACAACGTCGTGACATTGCTGTCCTCGTGGTGTTGTGATTGCCAGTACATCCAAAGTAGAAAGATGAGTGCGATTATTGCAGTGACCTCCGGGAAAGGAGTCTAAACCCGAATGCCAGACTCAAGGGACACGACGTGAGTGGCATATTTGAAAATATTCAACAGATGCCGTGAAAATTTCTGAAGAAGTCGATATAGAGAAGAGAGATACACTAAGGAGCCAGGCAGAGTAGACTGCTTGTAGCTGTCAGCTTTGCATCAGAAGGCAAATACAAAGCAAGATAGAGCCAGATGACCTAAGCCACCTACTGTGGAGCTGGCGTCGCATGCCTTCTCTTTCTCTCGTCTTGATTGTTTCTACAGCAAATGCTGGTCTATGTTGCCTGTTCATTCTGTCTCCGTAGTGGCACCATCAGATAGTAACTTATTTTGCTCTTTGTTGATACCGTACTGACGAACAACTCTGAAAAGCGTAACATACATACGTACTGCGATGCCTACAATAAGTCCGTGTTTTCTTTGATAGGAAATTAGAACATCATTGAAATACGTAAACTTATCAACAAAAAAGTAAAAAGAGAACATGCCAGATAACAGTGAGAATGAAATTTGAAACAAACTGTGTGTGTGTATGTGTGTGTGTGTGTGTGTGTGTGTGTGTGTGTGTGTGTGTGTGTGTGTGGAGAATAGCTGGTGGTTTGAAGAGGCATAATACCAGCAAAAAAATCATACTGCAGGTAAATCTAAATTTTTAATCAGTACACAGGTTGATTACTTAATGATTTACAGACTTCCAGCGATGACGGAGAAGGAGAATCGTATCGATCTGAGGTAACGGGCCCCGGTTTATAAATGGCGAAATCGAAAGTTATAAGTGAAAATCGTTCTCATACCTCTTACAGTGGAATACATTTCCTGGTACTGTTGTTGCCAAGGTCATAAGTCATGCGATATTCAGATAAAAAGTCTTCTAAACATGGTCTTTAAAAAATGCATCCCGTAAGAGGTGTGAATTCCTGTTCAGTAGAAGATATATGTTTCACAGTAGAAAAGTGAACAAGTGCTCATATCTCTTAAGGCATGCACTTCGGAACCCGTATTCACCGGACATTTTTTTTTTCTTTTTGGTCGATGCTACACATTCCTAAAATACAGAAAGCAAAGAGCTTTCAGTGAAAGAAGTCCAAGGTCAAATGTATCTTGTTCATCACTCTCAACTCGGACGCTTGCGAAGGACGGTCCCTCACCTCACATTGATACGTTTACTCTTCTCCATCATTCCTGAAAGTTCGTAACATCATCGTGGAATCACCTAGTATATACTACACCGATGTCAGATTCATTTACATATCTTTAAGTAATTGATTATGATACTGTTTTCATACCAAACGACAAGTTTTAAAGAAATATAGATTAAAACGGCAATTAATTTTAAAAAAATGCAAGATATGTGAACTAGAATACTGTTCATGACTTGTGCTGCTGGGCAAAAACCCATATGTCAGGACATCACACAAACTGTGGATACTTTTCCGCCATGTTATTAAGTCTAGTTTTCTGTACTGGAGCAGAGTACGTTGATATTTATGATCAACGTATACGTTTGTTTGTGTGAGTGTGTGTGTGTGTGTGTGTGTGTGTGAGAGAGAGAGAGAGAGAGAGAGAGAGAGAGAGAGAGAGAGAGAGCATGAGCGGGCGCTTAAGTGTGTGTTTTGAATCTATTTAAGGACTTTGGCTCCCTCTAGTAGTGATTTCTTGTGTAAGTTTCGCTATTTATCACACCTGTAACTGTATTACACCTATAGCTTCGCGGATACCATTCCTGGCGCTGGGATGAGAAATTTGTTGGTTATTTTGTTAATCAAAAATATTTCTTTGTATTTATAGCTTAAAGGTTACGATATTTCAAATTTTTCCAGATATGGATTAATGCACTTCATAGGTCAGCTGTCAATGAGTTCTTTATAATTTGTCCTATAATTTCTCTGGCTTACTGCACATATTTTTTTTAACCGTAGGTTTGGCGTTAGTCTTTTCCTTGGAATTTCTCGGGCTTCAAAACTGTTCGAAATTTCCTGGAGGATTATGTTGTGAGTGCAGAGACCTTTTTTTTATATATATAAATTTGGAAGTCTCCGTTATAATCTGTCTCATTTCGTGACATGTTCATTTCTCTTGTGTTGTGCAGTCGTTCTGTGTAAGTGTTGTCTTTATCTGCGTTGTGTTGATTGACTAATTCTTCTGCTGTTTGTCTGCGATCTGTATTTTAATTTGAAGTAAGTGATTCTGGCTGGCAGTTTTTCATACCCATTTTTCATTGCAGTTTGTTTTGTTATTTATATCTCTTTCTCAAAATTTCTCTAGTCAAGATAAATCATATTTGCATTCAGTATGTATCAATGCACTTTTCATTTCCTTTTAGGTGACTGCAGTGATATTTCGTTTGTGTCTGTAATCGTCCTTTGCATATTAAAAGATTATATAGTGAAACGTCCCCTTAGAAAAATTAATGAGTTACTGTGCTGATAAACCACTTACATTATTTGATTTTCAAACAACTGAGAAAAACTGAACGTACTCAGACATTACTCTCTTTACTTATTCTGATCAACACTAAACTGACGCACAATATTTTTAGCGCAACGCAATCTGACTTTCCAAAATCCCTACAAAAGAATGGCCCTGACTAACATTAACCAATACGTTCCACAAATCACTTACCTCACAAAAATCTTCGTTACTCGAACTACTGCAATACTGAGAGCGCCACTACTTCCAGCTAAATAAAAGATTCAAACTACTGAAGGCAATAACTACTGATAGGCATAGTTAGCAAAAGAAAGATTTTGATACAGAAAAAACAATGTATTTACCTTAATAGTGTTCAAAAGTCATTTTATATATATATATATATATATATATATATATATATATATATATATAAAAAATCAGTCCATGATATCCAATATCACAAATTTACTGTCTCTGATGGACACACGTCCAGATCGTCCGCTCTCAAAATTCCGCCGTCTCTCTCGCCACATCCACCACTGCTGGCGGCTCACCTCCAACTGCGCAACGCTACGCGATGTTAACATCCAGCTGCCCAACACTACAACAGCCAACAACAATGCAAACCAGCCACAGACTGCACACAGCACAGCCAGTGATTTTCATACAGAGCGCTACGTGGCGTTGCCAATATAAAAACCTAAACAGCCTACTTACAATAGTTCTTCTTTTGTTATTATCATGTCAATAAACTTTAACTGTACTTCTTTAATTTTTCTAACAAGAATTTTACAAACCAATGGTGCTCTCTCATTTCTGCATGAAACTGATGTATATAAATCGTAAAAGTCACAATACATTTTCTTTTATGTGCAGAATCAAAACTTTCGGTTTTACAGCCATTATGAAATCTCGAAAGGCAGCAACACAGGGAACAGTTAGTCATTATCAGGTTTGGCCTATTCTTTCTTGTGCTTCAAGTAGCAGACAAATTATGTTAGCTACATATCCGTGTCGGTGAATGAGTATGTACGTTTATTATGTGGCTTTTTTTCGAAGGTTTGATTTTTTAAATGATCTCTGATAATATTGCACATTCTTTTGTACGGTGAACGAAATTGAACTAGGCTATAAATTCGCATTTACTCGAAGTAAAACTATCATTAATTCTAGTCTACAAATACGCCATTGATGTGTTGCACTGAAAACAAAACACAATCTATTAGTGGAATGTAGGGTCACTGCTCATAACTGATTGAACTTACGTAGCTCAGTTACAGCATGGAATAAAATTTTGCACGTGACTATGTTGCTCCCAAATTCAATAATTTTTTATGTACAGATCTATTTTATTAAGTTGAACATAGCAGTCACTGCTTGTGAATATTTATTCTCGTTCGCAGTCGGAAGAGCGGAATCGTGTAGGGAGATAGCAGTGTATTGCCTGCAAACGCAGTTTTACACTCCCAAGCGTGGCGTTGTTACACACAACTCCACTGACACACCGCCCCATAGCTTTAACTTTGCAGTGAAGTGAACACGAAATCTAATTTTCGGCGGTGATTGAAACTGGATGTCCTGCTTGAAGACTTTGCCAATAAACTACCGTTACCGACGGTGCGCCGGGAATTCGGACACTGGGAATAGCCGTCGGTGATCACATTTATCCGTGTCCCTCCCGAGAGTGAACCGGGGCACTCGTCTTGTCCTGTTTGTGACACAACACGAGAGCCTAAGCGAGGAACAAAATGAAACGGAATCGTTCAGTGCGTGAACAGAGAATGTAGGCAACTCATGAGAATGAGGCAAATTCTTTTAACTTCGACTGTAGAGCATTTAGAAACAACTGACCAAACGAGGGCTGACTTACAAGATTTTTACAAAAATTATGAAAGAAATACCTCATTTGGTACGAAATATTAATGGTTTCTCTCAACAACCGTCTTTAAGAATCATAAGCACTCGTACGCGTTCACAGTTAATAATGAATGTTGGTAATTCGGTTACATAATTTTGGATGCGTATGACAAATTCTCTGATGTCTCGACAGATATATGTAATTTCGTCTTTGCAGGGTGCATGGGTGCATCTGGAGTCAGACCAAACAGACACCACTTATCATGTCATGTGGAGTCCAGTGTAGACAGACAGCGTTGGCTTCTTTCGCGTCACCAAAAAAAAATAAAATAAATAAATAAATAAAAAAAATAAAAAATTCAGGTTATTTTTACGTGTCCTTTCGACACTCATTTAGTGGATATCTATTACCATGGCCAGTAAACAGCACCGCCCTTGCCCACTGTGACTGCTACCGTCGTGCTCAGTCGCTGCTAGGGTACTGGTCTAAGGCGAACGGAACCTCCGTGCTATTGCAGGGCCCACACCTACTACCCTACGCAGTGGCGTTACGATTCCTTCAGTAGCTTTCATTTTACAGAATGTGACTGGTTTCTTTTTGAATGTCTCTCACAGGAAGTTTACCTTGGGTATGTGCAGCTGTAATGTTTGGCTTAGTGAGAGGAACGCCTCTGGAAAATTTTGTCGATTCATAGTATTAAGAAATGCTTCAATTTATTGCTGGAGAATTCTCGTTCCAGTAACAAGTATGAGGGGTAGCATCAGTGTGTCAGACTATAAGGACATGCTCCATATTTTCTAAAATGTACCTCAAAGCCGTCAGCAAGTATTATTTTTCACCTGCTTCTGTTTTCTATGATGTTATATGCCGTGAATGTATCTGATGTCCCGTAGTTCTCCTGCAGCCTCGATAGATCACAGAATCTGATTCCGATTAAGTCGAAAAAATGTTTTCTATACATATCCACTTGAAGACCAAACACAGATTCGCGTGTACGCTAAACGCGCTGTGTAGGAGCCAGTTCATATACATTACACCGGTTAGGTAATTTGTTACATTCTATTTAAATACTTCTATTAGCCAGTTACTACCTCTACGCTTTAAATTCTGTAGAACATGAAGCTAAAATTAGAGATATTATATTAACAGAAGAGACCAACTTTAGTCTCAGAATAAGGTACACAGTGGAATACTAAATGCACCATCTGCAGAAGACAAATGTGGAGGCTTGTGGTTACACTGTGGTGGAAGGTTTCCAAAGCGTCCACGAGGTTTCGGAAATTCTCTTCAGATGCATGGCAGATAGGAAGCGGAACTTGAGAGGAACCTCGTATGACAAACATGGGGAAGACGTCGCTGACAAGACGTCAGAAGTTCCTCTCAGAGACCAGAGTTTACACACTGAGCTGAAGGAGGGGACACGCACGATGGACGATCTCGTGCTCGCGGAACAGTGACCGCAACAGAAAACCAACGAGGAATAAGTCAGCGGTGTGCGGTGCGGAGCATTTCTTGTGAGAGATAGGCGTGTCTGACAAACCGGTGGAGTTACCTGTAGAACAAAGTGACCCAGTTGTACTCTGACTTACAACAAAAGCAACTGAAAGAGAAAGTAACAGGACACGTTAAGAAAGATGCGTTCCCCGCAGTATAAAAGGGGTGGGAATATTTTTGTGTAGGTATACCACAGGATACGAAATTCATCACAAGTCAGAGTAATCTTGTAGAAGCCTGAAACACATTTGCAGGAAGCCACTGCAGTAAGAACCGTACTCGGTAAACTTGATTCGCGTTGCAAATATTCACGTAGAAACGCTTCGTTCCTTTTGCATTCTTTAGCGAATATTTCTTTTTGCATGTGGAATGGTATTAGATTTATTTATAACTAGTTGGTGAATGAGGGTTAATAGAGATTCCACATAGAAATATTAGCATCATTTCTGAACAAGATACTTTTCAATAAGTATTTTTCAAGGTAGTGATTGTTGTTATTGCACTGAAACGACTTTCACTCACTTCGAAATTCTCAGCAACATTAATTGAAATAAACGGTTTATCCTTTGCTCTAGAACTTCACTCAAACACTTCTATCTCCTTTGTTAAGGTGTTCCTTTTGTACTGTTTTACCACCTCATCGCTGGTCAGGTTTCCTCCACAAGTTTATCAAAGTTTCATAACATTAACAGTTTTTTCTAAGAATATACGTATGTTAAAACAATCTTTGTTTAACAAAATGTTTCATCATATTTAGATCAAATTATTCAGCAGTACTAGGGTGCAGACAGCTATTGGGATGCTGTAGACTGTATGCCCAACACTATCGTCCCATGACCTGTGCACTTTTCTTACAATGAGCGAAAAGAGGCTGCACATTTTTGTTTTGGTTGTAAGCTGCTTGCTTTTGTGATGTTCGCTGAAATAAGTCAAGATTTATGGGACTGATGTATCTCTATAGGATCAGATAGTAAAAGGATTATAAGTATAGATATATGTCCAGTTACTTGAGTGTCTCCATGAAAAGGTCCGATGCTGATAGCGAGAAGAAAGATTTCAGTGCTACACCATGACGCTTCTCATTAATGTTTCAGTCCCATTTGATATACAGGTTTCTTACACCGTCTTCTATGTCTGGAGCCACTAACGCTTGCAGAATAGTCGCTACCCTTAGCTAGAAATCGGAAACTCAACACGAAGTCGAGGGGTAAGGGTGACTGTCGTTTTTGAGTGCGATGAAGCGGACGGAGTCCTTAAAATACAATACTGCCGTAGCGGTCTCCAGTTCAAAGACTGGTTTTTTCAGCTATCCATGGAACTCCATCTTGTGCAAGCAACTTCATCTGCGAGTAACTGCTGCAACTCATTTGAACCGACATCTTATGTTCACCGCCGGCCGGAGTGGCCGAGCGGTTCTAGGCGCTACAGTCTGGAACCGCGCAACCACTACGGACGCAGGTTCGAATCCTGCCTCGGGCATGGATGTGTGTGATGTCCTTGGGTTAGTTAGGTTTAAGTAGTTCTAAGTTCTAGGGGACTGATGGCCTCAGAAGTTAAGTCCCATAGTGCTCAGAGCCATTTGAACCTTATGTTCACCCTTCTCTGTCTATACTATTCATCGCCCCCTCCCCCCCCCCCCCCCCCAGGGTCTCACACACAGACAAACACATACACACATGCACATGCACATACACACACCTCACTGACGATTCCCTGATGTACTAAGATGTGTACTATGAAACGATTTCTCCTTTCAGTCAGCTTGTGCCACAATTTCCTTTTTCCCAAATCCAGTTTAGTCACTGTTCTTAAACAGCACGATCTAGTCATATGATCTTCAACACTCTTCTACTGGACCAAATATTGAAATTTTTATTCCCTTCTTTCCCAACTCTCCACCGTCCTTGTTTCACTTTTAATGTCTACGCTCCAGGCAAATACCATACTCCAACAAATTCTCTTCTTTAGAAACGTTTTTCTTGCCGTTGCCAGTTTACATTTTGTATCCTCTCTACCTCGGCCATCATCAGTTATTTTACTGCCTAAATAGCAAGAACACATCTACCGCTTATAGGGTCTCAATTTCCTAAACTAATTCCCTCAGAATCGTCTGATATAATTCGACTACACTCCTTTAACCTTGCTTTGGTTTTGATCATTTTATATTCTCCTTTTGAGACACTGTCTACTCCGCTCATCTCCTCTTCCAAGTCTTTTTCGGTCTCAGATAGAATTAAAATGTCTTCGGCAGAACTCAAAGTTTTAATTTCTTCTCCCTGAACTTAAATTCCTTTTCTTGTTTCTCTTTGGTTTCTTTTACTTCTTGCTCAACGTACAGACTGAGTAACACCGGCGATAAGCTAAAAACCTGTCTCACTCCATTCTAACCAGTGATTTTCTTTCATATGCCGCCAGTCTTAAAACTGCAATCTGGATATTGTACAAATTGTACGTCACTTTTCGCTCCCTGTATTTTATTCCTCCTACCTTCACAATCACAAAATGTGTAGTCCAGTGAACATTGTCGAAAGCTTTCGTCTACAATTGCTGTAAAGGTAATTTTGGCTTTCCTTAACCTATCTTGTAGGAGAAGTAGTATGGCCAGTACTGCTGCGAGTGTTTCTGCATTTATTCTTAATTCTAACTGATCTTCCCCGATATCGCCTTCAGGTTTTCCATTCATCTGTAAATAATTCGTGTCAGTATTTTGCAGCCACTTATTACTCTGATTCTTCGATGAAATTCACATTTGTAAACATATGCTTTCTTTGGAATTGGAGCTGTTGCATTCTTCCTGACGTTTAAGAGCATTTCGCCTATCTCATACATCTTGCTCACCATGCGGAATAGTTTTATCATGGCTTGCTCACAAAAACTGCCAGACGTTTTGACGGAATGTCGTCTGCTCTATGGCTCTCGTTTCAACTTACGTCTTGCAATGCTCTGTAGAACATGTCTCGCAGTATCATTTCTATCATCCGATCTTCATCTACTCCTCTGCACTTTCAATAATATTGCCGTGAAGTTAATTTCCCTTGTACGGCCCTTCTATACACTCCTTCCACTTTCGAGCTTTCCCTGGCCACTCCTATATAATGAGGACCGCTATATACGAAGAGAGGTGGGCCCGTGATTATAAAAGGAGGCGAGGAATATTATGTTCTCAGTAACAGCCGAACAGGAAGATCAGGATAACTCAGTTACTTCGATTGCTGTGTAGTCACTGGGATTCAGCTTAGTAAAAATTCCATCGGTGACATTTCACCCCTTCTAAACCTCCCCAGGTCGATTGTTGGTAAATTGATCGTGAAGTGGAAACACGGAAGAACAAACAAAGGTAAACCAAGGCCCGGAATGTCGCGTGTACTGACTGTCAGGAACCGTCAGCGCAGAAGGTGTTTCTAAGCCTCGCGGAAGAAATTACTGTTGATTTACAAAGTCCAGTTAGCAGTCCAGTTAGCTCAATGATTGTGAATATGGGGTTATAAAGTATGAGGTACAACGATCGAGCAGCTACTCATTTCTGTATTCAGTGCTAAGGGATGCTTCTGGTGATGCCAAGTGATGGTGGGTCACTGGAAACGAGTGATCTGGAATGGTGTAGCGCTCTATACCCTTTCGCAAACTTATCTAAGGATTTGGCAAATGTGTTGTAGACTGGAGGAAATGGTGTTATTTATGGTGGTATTTTTCGTGCTTAGGGTTTGATCCCACTATTGCGATTAAGAAAAAAATCATAGTGCGGAAGTATAACATGTTCAAATGTGTGTGAAATCTTATTGGACATAACTGCTAAGGTCATCAGGCCTTAAGCTGACACACTACGTAACCTAAATTAACCTAAGGACAAACACACACACCCATGCCCGAGGGAGGACTCGAACCTCCGCCGGGACCAGCCGCACAGTCCATGACTGCAGCGCCTTAGACCGGCGGAAGTACAGAAATGCATTTTGCAGTGTTTTGTAGCGAGTACAGTACAGTAACAGTTCGGAAACGATGCTTGTTTGTGTCAGCATGCCAATGTACTCCGTCATAAAACAGTATCTCTGATGCAATGGTTTGTAGAGACTAACGTTCTTGAAATGCACTGCCTGTCGAGAGTCCAGGCGTGAACCCAATCGAATATCATAGATCCAGATCTCTGGTTTCAGATGTTGAGGAAGAATGAGATGCAATTTCTCCACATTCAGACTCCTCATTGAAAGTGGCTCCGGTAGAGACCAAGCCGCCATCAAAGGCGAAGGATGGACACACCCGATGAAAGTGTCCACTAACAGAAGTCCGGATTCTTTTGAATGATACGTCTTACTCACCTGTGGTCACTGCATTTTCTTAAATATTTTGCCAAACCGAATGTCAGTGTAATAAACCATGGTAGAGAGGCCACTTCACGTGTCTTTGGCAACTGAAGATTCATAGAAACTTTAATTTTTGAGTTAGAATTATGCTGGTTGTGATGACATAAATCGTACTGCCTATATAAACGTGCAGAGCAACAGTAATATGTCGTTTCTGATAGCCTTAAACAACGAGTGTAGTATTTCCTGCCATGTGTTCTAAATTACATACGCCTATTTATACTTGTAATTACATTTAGAAGAACGTCCAAGGCCAACCTTACCAACCTTATGCTTCCTGAGTAAATTTCGTGGGCTCTGATGATCAATGCATTTAATGTATGGAACGTTGTACATGCAAGATGGTAGACCAGATTTAGCTGTTGTGAAAGACGTGATTCAAGTCTTACTAACGACAGAGCATTCGACGTCATTACGACAAACATTCGAAGCTCTTGTCTAGGCACATAGAACAATCGTACACACTCTATGGTACATTTTAGCGTTCAGAGACTTTCGTGTGCTCGAAAGGTGTTTAAAGCTACTTTCTTGTATTTATTATTACTGTGCCTAAATATTTAGGAAACGAATTGGTCGGTTCAGCGAAGACTTATCACAACTTATTTGATGCGTATTTGGTGAGGACATTTTAAACGTGTACATAAAGTGTAAGTACACTGCATTAAAAGTTGCGATCCCTGATTAAATCTAACATCTAGGGGCTAAAATATGGATGATGTGATCGCTATGGCTTTTGATACTGTACTAACGTAGTGTGGGTACACCGAAAATTATGTGGATATTATCAACTGCTTACACTCTTCCATTATGCTGTACGTTAAATCACTCCACTGAAGCAAAACGTCACTTCGACGATGAAGGTATGAAGAACGTAGAACATTACATCCACATCTAATTTACGAAATTTGACTCTAGTCGCTCACTACGTATAACCATATACTGACGGGAAAAATCGCGACACCAAGGAGATGTGCGACATAAACAAAAGTTGCTGGGCGTGTTTCATCATCTGAAAGCAGATGTCCATTTAAATTTCACGTGAGTCGCTTAGGAGTGGCGCTATGTGCATCCAGATCAGCTTTGGGTGGTTGGTTGATTTGTGGGAGGGGACGAAACGGAGAGGCCATCGGTCCCAACGGATTAGGGAAGGAAATCGGCCGTGCCCTTTCAAAGGAACTATCCCATAATTTGCCTAGAGTGATTGAGGGAAATCACAGAAAACCTAAATCAGGAAGACAGGAAGCGACTTTGAACAGTTGTCCTCCGGAATGCAAGTCCTGTGTGCTAACCACTCCCCACCTCGCTCGGTCGGATCTTCTTTGATTCAAATATTCGCTCTAACTATCATGAGCATTACCTACCTTTGAGATTGGACGTAGTGAGTCGATGTTTGCCAAGCATGCCATGAAGGTGATTAAGACACCACTATCAACGAGTTTAAACGACGTCGTGTAATAGAGCTACGAAAAGCTGGATGTTCCTTCTGGGATATTGCAGAATGAGTTGTCATGGATGTAGCCACTGTACATGATTGCTGGCATCAGTGGTCACGGGAATGTGCGATCGCAAGAAACCACGTGGTGCTACCGAGAGGGAAGACCGTCGTGTTCGACGTACGGCTCTGACGCATCGTTCTGCATCTACAGCATCAAGCATCTGCAGCATCAATTTGAGCAGCTGTTTGCACTACAGTGACACAAGGAACTGATAGAAACCTGTTACGTCAAGGACAGCTCCGAGCCAGACGTCCTGTAGCAGTCATTCCATTGACCCAAAACCAGCGCCATACGTGGCTTCAGTGTTGTCAAACGAGAGCTCATTGGAGAACAGGGTGGAGTTGTGTCGTGTTTTCTGATGATAGCTAGTTCCTTCTCGTCGCTAGTGTTGGCCATATACTGTTCAAGAGACCATTTTAGGTCCTTAAATCAGCCTCTTTCTATGCTAGACACACTGTACCTTCTAATAATACCGCCACTTGCAAAGTAGGTTAGAAATCAGATTAATAATGTTGCTCACGCAGCATATGTTCGCTTTATCGGGCAACAGCAAAGTTATTGACTGTGGATGGTATCGTCAGGATGGAAATAATGAAGTCACTGTAAAAAAGTCATTAATTTTGGAAGTTACCTTGAATGGATTCCCACGCAGATTTCGTCGAAGTTGTTATGGCTCATCTTGTTGATTCTAGGGTGATTCCACTTTGACTGCTAGAAGGTCCAGATCTGTATTTTAGCAATATTTGAAGACCCAACAAATGCGTTTTTCAGGAAATTCTTAATGATCAGACAATCCCAGATCAGAACAATAGTATAGTAGAAATAATTTTTGACTTGGTGTTCACGATCCACATTTTTATTAATCTTCTTGTAAATTCACATATACTTCTTCTTAATTGCCACATCATCAAGAAAACAGTTTTGTATCAATCTTCATATATTTAACTTCCACTTTAACCAAACACAAGACTTGACTGTTCTTTTACAAAGCGAAATGACAACTTAACTTCTGCAAAGTGAAACAAAGACTGGTCTGTGCGCATTCGCGCCAAAACGGTTGCAAGTAAGTCAAAAATTGTGACAGTCTCACAGAAATGAATACACTCAAGAACCGTATCACTGTAATATATCGATACATCGGAGTACCTATACATTAATAAAATCAAATGTGAATATTATCAGAAAAATATGTCTGTTACTTCGGAGAAAAGTAGTACGATATTACTGGTATCGAAAACTGGGGTTGGAGTGCCGCAATGATCACGTAAATAAAGAACCATTACAACCTGCACCTGCAGTTATGACCTGGGTTGCGATTTTGTAGACAGGAGTAACACTGAAGTGGTTATTCCACGTACACTGATTGCAAACTTGTACGTCAGTCTGGTAATTCGATCTGTTGTGCAGTTTTCCAGGGACTATTTTCCAACACAATAACGCTCCCTGCGTACCGCTGTTGTAACCCAACACGTTCTATGGAGTGTCGATATGTTTCCTTGGCCTAATCAATTAGCAGATCTGTCTCCAGTCGGGCAGACGTGGAATACCATCGGACGACAAATCCAGCTTCATCCACAACCAGCATTGATAGTCCCTGTATTGACAGACCAAGTGCAACAGGCATGAAACTCCATCCAACAAACTTACATCCGGTACCAGTACAATACAATGCATACAGGCTTGCATGCTTGCATTCAAATTCTGACGGTTGCAACGGTTATTAATGTAGTAGCAATTCACAACTGAAACAGCTTATCTCGGCCTTAGAATTACCTGTGATCTTCTGATGTTAATCATCCAACTACGTTGATTTCATTACCATACAGTAATTTTTTTCTGATTTTACGATTTCTTTCCGTCTGTGTATAGTGTTTAGATATAGCCAAATAACACCGATACCTTGTTTACGGCTTTTGTGAATCTTCTGATCATATCATCAGCCATTTAAACCGCGTTGTTTCTTCAGTTACTAGTGTTCCTATAGACTAGTTACCCTTTAGACAGCGACAGTATCCAAACTCAAAGTTCTGTGAACTTGTTGCTCATAAGATACTCAAATTTCCATATTAGTTTCTTTTAGTATTTGGGTTGCGAGAACTCCTTTGCGAGTAGGATATTACAATACATAACAATATAGCGATATCGACATGTAACAACCGGCCGAAATTTCCAGACCAAATGTACAGTTTAGTAGGAGATCTCTCATCAGAGGGAACAGAAAGGTAAAGCGCAATATCCTTTCGTGATACATGGCATTATTTGAAAAAAAAAATCTGAACAAATAATTAAAAAGGAAAAAAAGATTGAAAACATTATTTGCACTAAAAATAATACATTACTACAAGCTAAAAGCATTTTTTGTTGCCTTACTTATTACCGTGCCACTGGATGAACTGTGTATAACGAACAGCCATTCCCCTCCACAAAAATCCTCTTGCTGGATGTCCGTGAGCCCTGTTACGCTTTCGTGTCAGACGCGCTCTTGTGGTTCGTTATTTGATGCCTTCCGGCCACACGCAACGACCATCCGTGTTGCAGTACACAGCCATACTCCTGGGAGCGATTTTCCAACTCGTATTGCAAAGAACTCTTTATTTTTGTTTCCTGTGACAGTGCACCGCAGTAACCGAAAACAGAAATGATTTCCGTCAAAATATTCGACTAGAAGCTGTCCTTTAAAAAGTATTTTAACAAAATCTGTAACATCTTACAGAATTTTAAAAGTTCCCGGGACTTCTTCTTCTTCTTCTTCGCGGATGGATCACTTAGGACCACGCGTAATCAACATTTGTTGGCCTTCCTTCATGAACATCGAATGGGCTAGATTTCGTTGCGTAGACCATGTATGTCGGTTAGTTTTTCTCTCTTCTTCCTCAAAACCCCGCGTGTTTGTGACTTTTCTGATTTCATTTCTATCATGTAGATTTGGAGACCCTAATTCTCTCAGGTCTTTTTCCGTCTGTTTGTACCAGTTCGGTCTTGTAGTTTTGTTCTTTAAAAATGTATGGATTTTGTACGTTAACCTGTTTGCGTTCATTCTTTCTAAGTGCCCCATGAATTGGATTCTTCTCATGCGCATTGTGTCTGTTATTTTTGAGATATTTTAATATATTTCTGCATAGGGTTTTGGATAATGCACCCCATCTTTAGTTCTTGGTCCTAGGTTTTCCTCATTGTCTTACGTTCTTTCACTTCTAATTCCTCTTTTAGTGTTCTGTGTTGAAGGTTTAGTGTCTCAGATGCGTAGAGAGCTTCGGGTCTAATTACTGTTGTATAGTGTCGTATTTTGCAGTTCCACGAGAGACTCTTTTTGTTGTAAATGTTTTTTGTTAACTGACACGCCATCTCCATCTTATGGACTCTTGATCTGACAGATTTCTTTTCATTACAATTTTCTGCAATCCATTCACCTAAATATTTAAATTCTTTTACACGAGAGATGTAGTTATTACCAATTTTGAGATCAGAAAGTGCATCTTTGATGTCAGACATAAATTTTGTTTTTTCAAATGAAATTTGTAATCCTATTTTAGCTGCCTGTTCTTGTAATAATTCTAGCTGTTTCTGTGCATCGGTAATGTCTTGTGCGATCAATGCCATGTCATCAGCAAATGCTAAACAGAATAATTCTATGCCCTTATGTCTTGGCTCCAGTCTGTGCGCTGGTGCACCTGCATTTTTCCATTCTCTAACAACTTTTTCAAGAGCACAATTGAAGAGCACTGGGGACAGTACATCCCCTTGTCGTACTCCTGTGTCTATTTCAAATTCTGTGCTCAATTCTCCCATAAATTTTACTTTGGATCTGGTCTCCGTGAGTGTTTCTTTTATGATGTTTGTTGTCTTTTGATCTAGTCCAAATTCTACTAATACTTCAAAAAGGGATTCTCGGTCTATACTGTCATATGCTTTTTTAAAGTCGACAAACGTGATGACATAACTTTTGTTTGAAGTACTATGTAAATATTTCATTGAGTTTCTCAAGTTAAGGATTTGTTCTACGCATGATCGACCTTTTCTGAACCCACCTTGGTATTCGCCTAGTTGTGAATCCAGCTGAGGTTCTGCGCGGTTTAGTAGGGCTTTAGACAGAATTTTGTATGTTATTGACAATAAAGAGATTCCACGATAGTTATTGGGGTCTGTTTTACTTCCTTTTTTGTACAGAGGATGAATGATTGCAGTCTTCCAATCTGTGGTGATTTTTTGAGTTTTCCAGATTTCATGTATAATTTCTTTGAGTTTTGCAATAAGATTTTCTCCTGCATTTTTCCATAATTCTGCGATGATTTGGTCTTCTCCTGATGCTTTGTTATTTTTCAGTGACTGAATTATCTCTTTAATCTCTTGTAAACCTGGTGGCTTTGAGTCTGAGTTTCGTTGTGTGCGATGGAACTCAAGTTTTTCTGCAGGCTTTTCACAATTCAGTAATTTAGAAAAGTATTTTCCAAGAATTTCACAGTTTTCGGTGTTGGTATGAGCAATTTCCCCATGGTCATTTTTGAACTGGAGTGATGGAGGAGAGTACTTTGTTAATTTTTGTTTAAATACTCTGTAGAAATTTCGGGAATTGTTTTTCTTGAAATCATTTCCATGTCTTGCAATTTTTTGTCTTCGTGTTGTTTACAGACTCTTCGTATTGCTTTTGTGACTGTTTTCCTGGTATCTTTGAGATCTTCCAGGGTCTTTTGATTTTTGTTGCACAACCAATTTAGCCACGCCTGTTGTCTGAGATTTATCAGTTGGTCACACTCATCTGTCCACCATGTGTGTTTACGTGTTCTTGTTTGTGGTGCTACAGTTTCAGCCGCATTTAAAAGTCCTGCTTGCAGTTGTTGCCAATTTTGTGGTTTTAAATTTTGCGTTTCTTTTGTAAATTGTTCATTGCCATTTATCTTTTGTACATCATATGTACGGTGTGGAGATTTCTTAGTGAATTTTCTTTTTTCTGGAATGACATCTAGGGAGAATTTTGTTGGGTAATGGTCGGAATCTAGGTCTAGTCCATTAAGGACTTTAAGTTTCATGATTTCTACTGCATTTACGCGGGAGATCATTACATGATCCAACTGATATTCACCTAGTAATGGATTAGGTGAGATCCAAGTTTTCGTTTTCAAGGCTCTTTTCTTGAGAAATGTTGATTTGAAAAATAGGTCATGGTTTTTGCAGATGTCAATGAGTCGCATGCCATTCCGGTTTGTCTGTGTATGCCCTGACCATTTACCTACCCAATATCGATATCCCGGGACTATTATATTATATTGTAGAATTCATACTACTACCACATCGATAACCTTGATACGGTTTATATTTGTCGTCTTGGTCGCAAATAAAGACAACATTCAGCAAAAATAGCCTATACAGTTTGAGCAAAAATTCCTTTCCCTGATTACAAAAAAACATTTCTAAGGAAGTAGACTAATTACAGCCATGTGATTTGTTGAAAATGGTGGCTTAACTCTTAACAGCTGTATGAATGACGTTCCGTATTTCTATGCGCTTTTTGCAATTGGTTGCTTAACTTATGGTAGACTTCTACACGTTCGCGTTGCACCTAAGTTACAGGAACTTCAGCCATGAGTAGAGTTTCAACAAGTTAGTTCTCCGCCAAAGAGGATGATAATCGTTCGCCAGTTCTCCGATTAGACCATTCCGGACGGGTGGACCGGCAGAGATAGTATAGTATCATTTCCACCAAGATCAGTAGTACTCATAACACCTCTTGACTTTTTTGTTGGGTTATATTTGAGTATAAGGTGTTTGGGTCACCAGTTCCTGACGCGCAGAGTCTTGCGGCTATTATACGAGATGCTGTATAAGCGATGGCGGAAGAGACGTTAGATAAGACATTTGTAGAAATTTAATATCTCCCAAATGTTCTGCTAGCAGCAAATGGAACAGATGTGTAAGTGTGCTATTACCGAACCTTTCGATTCCACTTGTCCTCAGTTTGCCACATCTTGGAGCATCAAATCAAGTGCTATCGAAACTAATATTTTCGTAGGAGGGATTGTTTTAGTGGCCGACGGCCTTGTCACAGTGGCAACACCGGTTCACGTCAGATATACCGAAGTTAAGTGCTATTGGGCTGAGCTAGCAGTTGGGTGGGTGACCACCCTGTCTGCCGAGAACTGATGGCAAGCGGCGTGCACTCAGCCCCTGTGAGGCAAACCGAGGAGCTCCTTGATTGAGAAGTAGCGGCTCCGGTCTCATAAACTGACATACGGACGGGAGAGCGGTGTGCTGACCACATGCCCCTCCATATCCGCATCCAGTGACGCCTGTGGCCTTAGGATGACACGGCGGCCGGTTGGTACCAATGGGCCTTTCAGGGCCTGTTCGGACGGAGTTCAGTTTTAGATTGTTTTACTAATACGTAATGACGTGTGTGTGTGTGAGAGAGAGACGGAGAGGGACCTAGTAAACTTTCATTCCTTTTTGTAACTGTTACCGTTCTGCCTGAAACGTGGCGCTACATATTCTTTCAAGGAAGTGGGAGAGGGAAGCACTGTAGATCCTCGCCTTGACTGATTAAATATTCGAAAATTGAATTCAAAATTTACATTACTACCAATATTACAGTAATTTTCACTAATATTAAGATTCATTATCATCCTATTACGATAACCGTTAAATGCATGCTGGGTGGTTATAACTAAAGTGCAGTCACACACGGATACCCCGTGTAGGCTGTAATTATCCTATGGCAGTTAATATGGTACATATGCTAATGCGGTAATGCGAAATCGATTTACGCTGGATAACAAATGCGTTCCAATTGTGGCCACGAGGGGCAAATATGACGCTGTACACAGTTTACATGATGGTATGACATCCATACAGACATTTGGAAAACCTTAACGTGAGTGAACAGCATTGCTACGGAGAAAAGATACCGTGAGCCGTCAGTGAAACTGTTTTATGTGACAGGCAGCAATTACAGTGCTGCATTCAGAAACCATCGCGGACTGCAAAGTCTCAGGGGAGGTTCGATAACATTAACTGGCTTAAAGGAGAAATACTAAGTGCGGGAAGTTTTGCGCTCTATTTTACGCAGGTACCTTCCACATCGTACTCCGCAAGTCACCTATAGGTGTGTGGCAGAAGGCACTTTTAGTACCACTAACTGAGAACTCGAACCCCGTTCCTCTCGCAAAGAGCGTTTAAGAAGAATTATTGTTTGTAAGCCTCCGTGCTGGCTTTACTTTCTCCAATTTTCTCCTTGTGGTCAATATGCGAGACGTATGTATTGAAATGGGGGTGGGGGTATGGGGAAATAATATATTGTCTGACTCTTCTCGGAAAGCGCTCTCTCGAAATTTCAATACTACATCTCTCTGTGATGCCCAACACATCTCTTGCAACGCCTGCCAATGGAGTTTGTTGAGTATCTCCGTAACGCTCTCGCATCGGCTAAACAATACCGTGACGAAACGTGCCGCTCTTCGTTGGATCTTCTCTATCGCTTGTATCAGTCCTACAAGGTGGGGATCCCAAACAAATGAACAGTACTCAATCATCGCTAGAAGAAGCGCCTTAAAAGCCCGTTCCTTCGTGGATGAGTTACATATTCTTCCTATGAATCTACTATTCCCACTATATGTTTTATTCGGTCATTCCACTTAAGGTCAGACTGGATAGTTACTCCTAGATATTTTGCGGTAGATACTGTTTCCAGCGGTTTGTCATCAATAGTGTAGCTGTACAATAATGGATTTACTTTTCTAAACATGTATAATATGTTACACTTATTTACATTCGTTATCAACTGCCAAAGCGTGCACCAATCTTGAATTCTCTGGAGGTCAGTACTAAGCGATTGTAGTTGTTTTTCTGTTCTGCAGTCTGTCATCTTAATATGTGCTATTTCAACTTTCGTACGACTATTGAAAGGAGGGACCGTATTACGATCTTCCGCAGTAAAACAATTTTGGAAGACCGAATTCAGTATTTCGGTATTCTCTCTGTTTCTTTTCCTTTCGGTAACAGTATAGTCTCTGAGTGAATGAACAGATGATTTTGACCCACTTACTGATTTTAGATAAGACCAAAACCGTTCAGGGTTTTTACTCAGATGGGTTGATCACGTTTTACTGTAAAAGTCATTGAACGCTTCTCTCACTTCTCTCCCTACCCTCATTTTCTCTTAGTTCAGCTTTTGTTTATGAGCTAGTTTCTTACTTCACTTGAATCTGAGATGAAGTTCTCTTCATTTACATAGCAGTTTTTCAACACGGCTATTAAACCCCGTAGTGGGTCTTTACCATCCCTTAAGACCTTACACGGAACATACTTGTCAAGGGCTTATTTCACGATGCCTTCGAATTTTTTTCATTTATTCTCCACATGTTCGTCCTCATCACCGAATATTTGATGCTGACAGCTCAGAAACTCTGAAATTTGTATCCTGTCACTCTCGGTAAGCATAAGTGTCCTCCAACCTTTCTTAACATCATTGTGACCCGTTACCATAGATGCTATCACAGCCTTCTTATCACTCATACCTTGCTCTGCTTTAACTGATTCGATAACTTTAGGTTGGTTTGTTGCCAGGAGATCTAAAACATTAAGATCACGAGTTATTTCCCTAACTATCTGCTCAAAATAATTTTCTGACAAGATATCCAAAACGATATCACACGAATTCCTGTATAAGGAACCAGTTTTGGTAGCATGTCACTCGCAAATATGTACCTGACAAGAGGAAGCATTGCCCTATTACGACGGCTATTCGGAAAATAAGGTCCGATCAGTCGCGGAACGGAAATCACTGTGAAAATAAAAAATGTTTTATTGCAGCCGTTAGCTAGCTCTTCTAGCTACTTCTCTACAGAGTCGCCGCTCCCAGTTAAACACTTGTCGTAGCGTTGTACCAACTTTCCAATGCCCTCGTCATAGAAGGCAGACGCCTGTCCTTTCTGCCAAATCTTTACGCTGGCCTACAGCTCATTTGCCGGTGCCAAAAGTTGTCTTCCGGAAGCCAGTTACGGGCTGTACTGTGGGTAATCAAACTCTTCTCATCGAAAACGCTGCAGGAGCAGCTTAACTGCCCCTGCAGAGTGCGGCAAGAATTGTCATTACGACAGGAACGCATGACAGTTGTGTTATGTTGACTGCGTGATATCAGGAGAAATCTCTTACCAGACGATAACACTTGGTGGGACACACTATTTTATAGGCAACTTTACGTGCGCTCAAAACTGAAGAGAGCAATGCGAAGTGATCGCTGGGCACACTAGAGACACCGACCAACACAACTGTGTGAAGTTTCATCGGATTTTCTTTGTCGTTTCCATTTCGCAACCGATCGGACCTTACTTTTCCAATGGCCTTCGTACAACGGCATGATCAGGAAAATTACTAAAGATACTCTGCAAGTTGTGTCTGAGGCGCTTTACCATTAGGGCTTCTGACCTAGGACGTCTATGAAAGCATCCAATTACCGTTTTTGACCTATCTTTGATACTTAACTTCACCCAAATTAATTGCCAATAGGAACCCGTGATAACCTCGCTGGATTTTATTGAATTCCTTACTGCATAAAACACGCTGCCATCTTTGGTGGCTACCCTATTCTTACGATAAATATTCCAATCTCAGCTTAGTATTTCCTTGTTTTTAATGTCCGATTTGACCAACTAATACTCTCTGTGTATTATAGCCCTCAATAAGCGATGTTAATGTTGTAACCCTTTCTTGGATGCTCCTACAGTTTACTAAAATCATATTAACATTTTATGTCTCTGATTTGCGACGACGAACATTATCTGAGGATATTTTAGCGAATCCCAATGGAGGGTTCCTCCAACATAAAAAAGACCTATGTGCACGCCACACGTACTCAGCGACCCTAGTGGCCGCTTACTGCGTGTAGTGCATGCCTGAACTATTAAGCGGAGCCATACAGTTCTCGACCCGATACCCGAGGTTGAGAAATTTGCCTCCGATACCGCCGCAAAGTCATCTGAGCCTCTGGGGTTAGACCTTCCACTCCGCTCCAAACCAAAGGACCGCTATCAAGTCATGGTACGATGCTACAAATAGTTTAGTCTGCATCCCGCGTGCAATGCTAGTTGCCTTCACGAATTCAGTCATCGGCCGAAAGGAGCCGAGGATGCTAGGGCTGTTGATAAAATATCGATATATTGATATCCTTTCCAAGAAATGTCGATATATATCGTCAATATTCCTTAAGGACGCCGGATACTTTTCTCGTTCAATATTATGTAAAAATCAACACCTATTTCTTTCAGGCACTGTTTATAATGCATATGTTTTACAGGTGGTTTGTTGATATCAGGTAATACTACACATTTTCTAAACAAATTAGAAGTATTTAGAATATTTTGGAACCTGTTTAGGGTTATCAAAATAATTACAAAGAAATTGATGCATTTTTTTCCAAAATGCTTCCTCAAATTGAAATTCCATTTAATTCAATGTTATACATTTGAAGGAGACCAATTTTTTACCAGATACGCATGTCATGATGCACTCGCGTTATGTGCTGTGTAGTGTGCACGCACAATCACAGTTGTACTCGGTCCGTTCTTCTTTGAAGAGAATGCACGTACAGGACCTGTCAGGTGTATTGTGACGTCTGCAAGTTGTCGAGACCTCCTCGTACAGCATGTGATCTTTGCTTAGGGTGAGCGAACCCGTAGTCTTCATGCAAGGAGCAACACTTGATGTCACTCGCCACAGTGAAAGAGCTGCTGAATGCAACTTTCCAGGAAGCTGTTATCTGTAGAGGTTTGCCAGATGCGTGGCTTGTAAGGTCACCTTATCTGAATCCATGTGAATTTTTGCTCTGCGGATGTCTAAAAGACTGCATTTACCGGAGATATGTTTGGGTTCTACTGATCTGAAGACCACTAACGTGACAAAAAGTTATGGTTTAGTGATACACACATTTACAGATGGCGATAGTATTGCGTTCACAAAGTATAAAAGGCCATTGCATTGGCGGAGGTTTCGTTTCTACACAGGCGATTAATTTGAAAAGCTTTCCGACGTGCTTACGACCGCGCAGTGTGAATGAACAGACTCTGAACGCGGATTGGTAGTTGGAGCTAGACACATGGGACGTTCCATTTCTGAAATCGTTACGGAATTCAGTATTCCAGTATCCACAGTGTGAAGACTTTGTCATCAATATCAAGTTCCCGGCGTTACCTCTCACCACATTCAACACAGTGGCCGACGACTTCACTTAACGACCGAGAGTAGCGCCGTTTGCGTAGAGCTGTCAGTGCTAATAAACAAGCAGTACTGCGTGAAGTAACGGTAGAAGTCAAAGTGTGGTGTATGACAAACGTACCTGTTAGAGCAGCGCTGTGAAATTTGGCGTTAATGGGCTAGGCAGCGGACGACCGACGCGAGTGCCTTTGCAAACAGCACGCCATCGCCTTGAGCGACTCTCATGGGCTCCTGAACATATGAGTTGGACCCTAGATGACTTGAAAACCGTGACCTGTCATATGAATCCCGATTTCAGCTGATAAAAGCTGAGGGAAAGGTTTGAGTGTGGCGCAGAGCACATGAATCTCTGGACCCAAGCTGTCAACAAGACACTGTGCAAACTGGTGGTGGCTCCATAATGGTTCGGCCTGTGTTTACATGGAACGGAATGGGTCCTCTGCTCCAACTGAACAGTTCATTGACTGGAAATGATTATATTAGCCTACTTCGAAACCACTTGCAGCCATTCATGGACTTCGTGTTCCCAAAAAAATTGATGACAGTGCTCCATGACAGCGGGTCTCAACAGTTCACGATTGGTTTGAAGGACAATCTACATCTACATTGATACTCCGCAAGGCACCCAACGGTGTGTGGCGGAGGGCACTTTACGTGCCACTGTCATTACCTCCCTTTTCTGTTCCAGTCGCGTATGGTTCGCGGGAAGAACGACTGTCTGAAAGCCTCCGTGCGCGCTCTAATCTCTCTAATTTTACATTCGTGATCTCCTCGGGAGGTATAAGTAGGGGGAAGCAATATATTCGATACCTCATCCAGAAACGCACCCTCTCGAAACCTGGCGAGCAAGCTACACCGCGATGCAGAGCGCCTCTCTTGCAGAGTCTGCCACTTGAGTTTATTAAACATCTCCGTAACGCTATCATGGTTACCAAATAACCCTGTGACGAAACGCGCCGCTCTTCTTTGGATCTTCTCTATCTCCTCCGTCAGACCGATCTGGTACGGATCCCACACTGATGAGCAATACTCAAGTATAGGTCGAACGAGTGTTTTGTAAGCCACCTCCTTTGTTGATGGACTACATTTTCTAAGCACTCTCCCAATGAATCTCAACCTGGTACCCGCCTTACCAACAATTAATTTTATATGATCATTCCACTTCAAATCGTTCCGCACGCATACTCCCAGATATTTTACAGAAGTAACTGCTACCAGTGTTTGTTCCGCTATCGTATAATCATACAATGAAGGATCCTTCTTTCTATGTATTCGCAATACATTACATTTGTCTATGTTAAGGGTCAGTTGTGACTCCCTGCACCAAGTGCCTATCCGCTGCAGATCTTCCTGCATTTCGCTACAATTTTCTAATGCTGCAACTTCTCTGTATACTACAGCATCATCCGCGAAAAGCCGCATGGAACTTCCGACACTATCTACTAGGTCATTTATATATATTGTGAAAAGCAGTGGTCCCATAACACTCCCCTGTGGCACGCCAGAGGTTACTTTAACGTCTGTAGACGTCTCTCCATTGATAACAACATGCTGTGTTCTGTTTGCTAAAAACTCTTCAATCCAGCCACACAGCTGGTCTGATATTCCGTAGGCTCTTACTTTGTTTATCAGGCGACAGTGCGGAACTGTATCGAACGCCTTCCGGAGGTCAAGAAAAATAGCATCTACCTGGGAGCCTGTATCTAATATTTTCTGGGTCTCATGAACAAATAAAGCGAGTTGGGTCTCACACGATCGCTGTTTCCGGAATCCATGTTGATTCCTACATAGTAGATTATGGGTTTCCAGAAATGACATGATACGCGAACAAAAAACATGTTCTAAAATTCTACAAGAGATCGACGTCAGATCAAAAATCAAATAATTGGCCACCTCTATCGCCCTACATGAATCCCATCTAACATCTGTGGTATATAATCGAGATCCCAGTTCGTGCAAAAAGTACTGCACCGGCAAAACTTCCACAATTATGGGCGTCAGTAGGAGCAGCGTGGCTCAGAACTTCTGCAGGCGACGTCCAGCGACGCGTTGAGTCCATGCCACGTCGAGGTGCTGCACTACGCAGGCAGAAGGAGGTATCCTATGATTTTTTTCACGTCATTCTGCAGGTGCAGCATCTCATCGACCTCTCTGGAGCTAATAGTGAACAATCTGTGTAAGCGGCGGTTAGTAATACTACATTACGTCTTTCTTACTTGTTTGACCTTTACTGCCACGCTAGTTCCTACTCATTACGTATGTAAACGATTTCATATCACTTTCTGGCCTTCACAACGCCAAATCTGCACCTTGCGTCTAAAATTGGAACTAATTTTTCAGCGTAAATCGCTTCCGCACTAAACCTTTCGATTATCTCTCTAGTTTCAATGTCATACGATAACTACAGCCCAAGCTGGATCTCAGTGAGTAGTTGCACTTTAATTATAACCACCCAATATTAATACACCACTATTTAGCTGGTTCCAAAGATTCGCATTGCCAACAGTTAATATGGATACTTCTTTGTATAAATTTGTGCCAAGAATTTATATGGTGTTTGTGATGTTTCTATGTTAAATGTAGCTGTTACGTTACAGTATGTACGAAAACTGCATAACTGTACCTGGCATAGTTGGTTAACAATAAATATTTCTTATCAGGGTAAACCTTTATGCTCAAACTGTATATTTGAGCATCAAATCTTCACAAATGTTATGCTGAGCCTATTTAACTCTTTAGTAAATCATTATTACATGTTACACAGAAACTCGTCAAAGCAGAAGTGCACAGAACAGGAGAGGGGTAATGTAGAGATATATAAACCTTTTGATACGGTCTGCAGGTCTCTTCAGTTGTGCTTTGACGAGATATTAAGTAATGTATTCAAATCAATATCGATTCATTACGAGGTCGAATGCGGCTACTATACAATTTACATTAAATGAGGATTAAATATGTAATTATTGTTATGCTAATTCAGTATACTTTGCCTGTGTACAAACGTTACAAACAGTAATGATTTCTTTTATTGTTACGAAAGCCTTCAGTATTCACTCAGAGACGAATTACTTAAGGTAGACCTATCAGTCACAGTCACGGAAATAGTTTTTTTTCCCTTCCTCTAAAGATTTATAAAAGGTGGATTAGCGTCCCGTCGACGACGAGGTCATTAGTGCCAGACTGCAAGCCCGAAATGGGGTAGGGCGGCAAAGGAAACAGGCGGCGCACATTCAAAAATGAAGCTGAATGTCTGCTGGTGTATTTTAACCGGCATTAAAGTGTGTTACCACCACCTAGTTGGCTTCGGAAGCACTAGTCGAAGTTATTTACGAGTACACCGTTGAGCAGCAGTCTAAATGGCTTTTGCTTCTTATATATCAGTTTCTGCCTCACGTTATACGAGTTTGGCGAAAGGTAAACTCACGGCAGGCTAACCCAGCTAATTGAATTCGAAGTCGCAGTTGGTCATGGCCATATGTACCATACTGAGCTGCTTGGTGACAACTTTCAGCCTGAAGATGAAAGTGTGAGTTGGTTCCTATAAACGGCATGTTCCATTGGACGCTGTTCCCATCTTCTGACCAGCTGATCAAGGAGGGGAAGCCAACCTCCTGTTGCACCAGTATTGTGAAGCGGATGTTCCTGACGCAGTGAACTGAGAATTTCTTTGCACATTCTCACTGTCGTACAGCCAAATAACCAGAGCTAATCTATTTAAAACGAGCGCGCTTATTTCGGTACCATCTTGAATAATAACCTGTAATAGTTAAAACTTGCAGGGCACCTCTGTTGTCAGCGTCCTCGTAGATTCAAGCAGGGCCCTTTTCCTTTTCATGCACTATCCGAGTGTCGTAAAAATATGAGGTCTGATTTTCACTACCAGTTTTGTTTGTTTGGCAGTGACCAATTTCATTCTACATTTTGCTGCCTCAGCAAATTCTCATTCATATATTGCCTGAAAAAGGCTTAACTAATTTGCAATTTTGAATATTAACTTCACTCGCTTAAAGTAACATTAAATAGAGTGCACAGTCTCATTTATGCTGTATTTAGCTGGCTTGGTACTTATTTTTCGTTATGTTAAAACTAAATCAGTTGCCCATTTGCTTAAAGTAAATCCAATTCAGACTTTCAATAATTAAAACTAAATTTCTGGCATTTTTCAAAATTTTGCGTTACGTTACGCTGAGGTTACAGATTTTTTTTTTTTTACGTAACAAAGCTTCATTATCAGCCAATTATTTATTTAGCTTTCATTTAACATTGCTTTCAAAATTTAGTATTTCACGATAGGTAACCGCAAACTCAAAGCTTTCTGATCCATTTACTGTCTCGTAAACTGTTTTGTTGTGGAAAAGTGTGGTAACCTTCTGTTGCCACGCCAGTGTTTGGGATTAGCTATACAAGGATTTTCGGTATTCGTTGACTTAGTGGGCTGGCGACCATTTAATTATCCTTTTTTCCTTGTATTTTTTTTTTTTGTATTAGAGACTACGTGGTAATCTTTTTTCCCCTTTCAAAATTATTATCACTACTTAGATTAGGTTTAAAGTACATTCTTCCTTCGGAAGGGTGTGCTGTGCACTTTCCTCCTACAAACCGGTATTATTCTCCTTCTGTAACGATCACCTTACCTATTGTAAAATTTCGTTAGCATATGCGATCACGGTCATTTATATAGCAGCCAAAGAGGACGATTAGGAAGGAGGAGGTGATAATTTCAAGTCTGCACTGTGGGATACGCTTGATCATACAGGAAACACTGCATCGTAAGAACCCGCTGGTTCAACACAGTCGACACTTACGATTACAGTGCTGGGACCTACCATGACGGTATAGCTGTCTGCTGCAGTGTTATTAGTCATGGGCGAACGTGAGAAATTAACACATTGTACGCTTCTCTTCTAGCGTCCTCAACACTGCACGGAGGTAGGTAGAGAACAACAGATTCGATAGAATGAATAAAATCATTAACTAGCACATATAAAGCTGTGCCTCCGTGAAAGTTATTACAGGAAGTAGATATGTAACACAGGGTGAAAATTTGATACTTCAAGGAATAATATAGGTAGAAAGGCACAAACTGACACACGTATTTGGAATGACATGATATTTGATTGGAAAATGAACAAAGTTACCAACAGGTAGCTTTTCATATGATACAAATGCAATTATTATCGTAACAATTGATTTTTAGCAAAGACGCTCTTTTTTATAACAACTGCTCAACATGTCGGCCGTCATATATCAACGATACTTGTAGTCAATGGAGACTGTTATGAACACCACTGCACAGCATATCTTCAAGAATGGTGAGCAATTGCCTTCGAACGTTATACTTTAGCGTGTCTAACGATGTCAGACGATCACGGTAGACCTGCGAATTCAGGTATCCCCACAACCAAAAATCACACGGACTAACATCTGGGAACCTGGGTGGCAAAGCACTACGGAAATGATAACTCGGTACGTGATCCTCACCAAACATAAGTGCAAGAGATCCTTTACACTTGTAGCAGTATCGGGTGGAGCACCAAACTGCATAAAATTCTTGTCTTTCAGCGGGTGTTTATCAATCAGGCTAGGGATGTTGCGATTCTATAACATATCGGCGTACTTCGCACCCGTCAAGTTGGCAGTTTGAAACGGAACATCCTACGACAAGCTTTTGGCCAGTTGTGCACTCGTTTTCACTTTCAATAAAACTCCATGCCATTTCAAGCATGTGCGTCAAGTTATACCTCCATACCTTCATTATTTCATGAATTAGCGAATTTTAATATGTTAACGTACTTTTGGATCACCCTGTATTACACTATGCGCCATGGAAACGTTCAAACTCGTAGAAGCATAACGTCATGGTTCGAATACCGTATCGATCACTGATATATATAAGTGACCGATACAGTATTCGAACCGTGACGTCTGCCTCAGGAGACATCGCACACTCCCTCAACGTCAAGGAGGACTAATTGCACGAAGACAATAACATCACCAGCTTACAGTATTCACTGCGCATGATGCTAGGAAATATTTCTTGTGTCGTTCGTACATTTCGTATCACGTCAGATACCGTGCATTTTCCTGCACCAGCAAACTACTTTGTTAAAATTTCGTGCGATAATCTCCATATATTTTCAGTCTTGTTACTAATGGCATTTCTGTAACACGGAAAGCGAAGTTGAAACAACAACACGTGCTTCATGTAAGTAATTTTACCACAAACCAAAGATATTTGTGTACTGGTGTTCAGCATATTGTTGCATATTATTTTATAAAAACAGATCTTCATACCTAATGAGATGTTAAATGCTGTTTGGATACAGGTCTGATCGTCATCTTAATGACATTTCTACATATCGAAATTTAAGTTGTCACTGAAGAAAAGTAGCAAAATTGTCAGCAGCAACGGAAACGTGGTAACCTATAACACTGGAAACGCGTATTTGTGGTTAAATCATCGTGGTCAAGTAAGCACATGCAAAGTGAAAAAAACGAACCATGTTAAAGTTTCCAGTAATATGATGTGAATAGTAAATACAGATTTTTTTAATTATAGCTCATTCTTTGTTCACTTAATGTGCAGCATCCACAAATTTACCCGTTTTAATATGGAAAGTTCTTTTTTTTTTTTTTTTTTTTTCAATTCCAAATACATCAGCTACAAGTAACTAATACTTTAAATGCAGTATGACGTAGGAGGTGGATAAAATTAAAAATCACCATGTACAATTAAAAGCTAATATGATTATGAACTGTCTGCGCAAGGTAATGGCTACATGATTACATGATGTGATACGGTAGCTAGTAGATTTGGACCGAAAAGACGATTTCTTCTACGAATAATTCTGATAACAGCTCGCAGTTTTAATGCCTCCAGCTACTAAAAGCAACGCACAGATAAGCAATTTGAAACAATATTAGTTTCGAAACATGTGTAAGTAACGTGAGAAACATATGGCGATGTCGATGTATTGCAACGAATCTACATAGACATAGTGGTAGCGAATAGCTGAGAGTGTAGATAGGACAGTTATTGAAGATCCGCTGTACTTCCTGCGGATCTACTCTTTCGGTGGGCTGCATTGCACTGCCTATGGCGTATTCAGCGGGCCAGCCACGTGTTATCGGGCAACCGGATTTCCAATCATGTTCGCAAACATGCACCCAGTGTAACGTTTGTTTGTATTTCGTTATTCTGGGCGGCGAACACATGCTGTGCCCGTGATATTTGCGTAATTAGGTCATCCAGTGCGCAAACGTTAGCAGATTAGATCATTCTAGCAATTACAAGAAAAACAGAAAAACATGTATCTTGCATAAGTAGCCTAGCCGATACTGCGGTAGAGACGCAATGTCTCTTATAGGTTTTAGAGGCGAATATGTTGGGCTCGAGTAGATTAGTGTTCCAGCAGGAGAGCTCGAGCATCCAAACACGCAATGAAACTGCAAAAACTCTTTCGGTCATCATTGGGCAAATCAATAGAGGAAATTCACATCAGTTATAAAGTCATATGGACACATAGCAACTCTTTTCTTTTCTTTTTTTTTTTTGCAATTGCACGTAGAAACAATAAATGGATGGCAACTGTGTTTTGTTCAAAGAAAGAAATAATCGTAAGGATAGAAGCAACACGAAAGGAAGTTGAATTTCATTTCAAAGTATCGAGACATTAAGTGATTTAGGAAAACAATGGGACAAAAATGGAAACGAGCGTATGCCATCTTTGGCGGGGAGACCCCTGGCCGGAGAAATTCGGCCGCCAAGAGCAAGCCTTATTTCATTCGATGCCACATTGGGCGGCTTGCACGAAAGAGATGAAGATTAAATCATGATGAGAACAACGCAACACCCAGTCCCCGAGCGGAGAAAATCTCCAACCTGGCCGGGAACCGAACCCGGGCCCGCTTGCACAGTCGGCGAGGACGTTAGCGCTTCTTTTTTTTAAAAAAAATCTTATTTTGTCCTATATTATTCGTTGACTATGTTTGTGGCTGGCGTCCGATGACACTCGATCAGGTTGCTCATTGATCCGTTCACTCAGTTTTTTACTGCTGAGGGTAGCTAAACCCTCTGACTTAACACGCTGAACTACCGTGCCAGCTTACGGCCCAGCTAAGCAGGCGGACAAAACCACGGGAAACCTAATCGAGAGGGAATGATGGCGGTATTTGAAGCCTCTTCCTTCTATTTTGAGTAAAGTGCCGTGAGCAATAGCACTTTCATGAGCATACAGAAATATAATTGTGCGCTGAAAAGATTAAATACACTGTAAGACCGAAGAAATATTATCCGACTTGGGTGGAAATCGGTAGATGTGATGCATATGTACAGATTATCAGACGGTTACAATTTTAAAAAAAGCGGCTGATTTATTCAAGAGAAAGAGTTTGACAAATTGAGCAAGTCTGTAAGCGTTTGTCCACTTCATTCCCTTACGCAACACGTTATTTCGAATGTTTCTGATGGAGCTGTAGGATCTTCTGCTGAGGGATGTCGTTCTGTCCAAATGGTAAGTTAGACCATCAAAATCCCGAGGCGGTTGTACGATCCTGCTCATGATACTCCAAATCTTCTCCGTTGGGGAGACATCCGGCGACCTTGCTGCCAAAGTTAGGGTTTCCAAGCAATAAGACAAGCAGTAGAAATTTTTGCCCGTGTGTGAGCCGGCATTATCTTCCTCGACTGGCCTGCCATGATGTGCAACAAGACTGGGCGTAGAATATCGTCGACGTACCGCTATGCTGTGAGGGTGCAGGTGGAGAACCAAATTTGTCTGGTTCAAAAATGGCTCTGAGCACTATGGGACTCAACTGCTGTGGTTATCAGTCCCCTAGAACTTAGAACTACTTAAACCTAACTAACCTAAGGACATCACACACATCCATGCCCGAGGCAGGATTCGAACCTGCGACCGTGGCAGTCGCACGGTTCCGGACTGCGCGCCTAGAACCGCGAGACCACCGCGGCCGGCAAATATGTCTGGATATGACCATCTCCCCTGTTTTTCGGGCCGAATGGCGGGCGACAGTTAGGTTGGTATCCAACCGCTGGTCAGGGAATCTCCAGACGTGTCTTCGGCCTGAAATCTCAATGACTGGAGTAGAAATCCCTTTATAGAAGATGTGTCTGGTGACGTCACTGACAGCGGAGAGATACCAACGTGACTGCCGCCCTCCCTACGTCACGATAACCGGGAGTAATGACCTGGGATGCCTTTTCTTTTCATACCACGACCAATTTGGTTCTCATCCGCGATAACCTTACAGCAAAGCGGTGCGTTATACTACGCCCGTTTTGTTGTTCTCCATGACAAACATCCCGAGCCTGCAATTCAGCCACATAATAGCCGCCCGCACACGGCGAGAGTTACTGCTGTTTGTTTTCTTCCATGTCACATCCTACCTCGGCCAGTACGTTAGGCGGATGTCTCGCCAACTGAGTTCGAATGGACTGCTATGGGCATGGCCCGCCAACCAGCTCGGGATTTTGAAGATCTACCTTGCCAATTGGACAGAGTTCGGCACCATATACTTCATGAGGACATCCGAAACCTCCATCAATCGCCGCCAAGCCGAATAACCGCTTGCTTGAAGGTGACAGGTGGATAAACACGTTACCGACTTGCTCAATATGTGAAGACATTTCTGTTGAATAAATCATCATTTTTTTCAGAAACTTTAATCATTTATTTGTCTGATCATCTACATCACGTCTACCGATTTCCGTCCCATTCTGCTAACTCCTTCATTGTGCGTTGCTTTGTTTGTCTTGCGAAACGTCCCCTTAGAAAAATTATAAATGACTGTGCTTAAACTGACACACAATATTTTTAGCGCAACGCAATCTGACTTTCAATAATCCCTACAAAAGAATGGCCCTGACTAACAATAACCTATACCTTTAATGAATCACTTACCTCACAAAAATCTTCGTTATTCGAACTACTAAAATGCAGCGAGCGCCAATACTGCCAGCTAAATAAAAGATTCTAATTACTGAAGGCACTAACTACTGCTAGGCATACTTAGCAAATGAACGATTTTGATAGAGAACAAACAATGTATTTACCTTAATAGAGTTCAAAAGTCATAATATACATACCAGTTTATGACATCCAGTCTTACAAATTTACCGTCCAACTGCGCAACGCAACGCGATGTTAACATCCAGCTGCCCAACACTACAACAGCCAACAACAATGCCAACCAGCCACAGACTTCACACAGCACATCCAGTGATTTTCATACAGAGTGCTACGTGGCGTTACCAATAAAAAAACCTAAACAGCCTACTTACACCTGTAGTGCACATCAAATGGACTTTACAGTGAACGGATTGTGAAAGGATTGATGGAATTTAGGTTTTAGTGTTTCCTACCATCCCGACCAGTTCTGATTCTCAGTTGCATGTTAGTACGTACTCCTTCCGAGCGATCCACACCAATGGAAAATTATTCAACATATGCACTAATGCACTATCAATCTTCGGACAAGTTTTTCACTTTGTCAGTCATTGAGATGCCACTCCGTGTATCGAGTTAATCCTGCTTTGTATGCATGCAGTGTCATAGTACACTGCATGCCAGTTTGAGGATTTTGAATGTCACTTTAATGGTTTTGCAGTTTCAGTTGCAGGTAGTGCTATTGCCACCAACCATTGAAAACTTGGTTTCCGCTAAAGCACAGTTAAACTGGGCTTGAAACACTTTTTCGTAGGCGACCATTTGTATCCTGTAGATGAATATTTTATCACGGACTGTTAAATCAGCTTAAGTAAAAATGTCTTTTTAGATTCCATTTTTGACAGCAACTGGTCACAACAGTTAAGATAAAGTATTTTGTTTATGATAAACTTATGACTGTTAGACCAGTTTCAGTAAAAATAGCTGTTAGATTTAAGCGTTGACAACACTTGGTCACAACAGTTCAGATTAAATATTTTGTGTACGATAAATTTATTAAAAGTAAATAACAATGTTTCACTCTGACAGTGTATTAATTCTGTAAGTATTAGCAATTCCAGTTTACTGTAATATATACACATATCTTCTGACAAATGATCAGGAAGTGAGTATTGTATTCGTATGTTCTACGTTTTTCTGATATGTTTTCCGACATGTGCCACGTTCACGAGAATCGCACCTATCTATGGAACGAAAACTGGATACAATTTAATGTAATCTAGTTGTGAAGACTTGGTAGGTTAAAATGAACAACAGAATTAATTTCTATACAGACGACCGTAGTCAGAAAATCTTACAAAATGTCAAGATAAAGATATCCTTCCAAGAAACATTATAAAAAAAATTGAATCATCGTAAGGCAAATGCATATAAAAAGCAGAATATCGAAACTGGCAACATATCACCATGACTGTATAGAAAGTCAATTTGAGCTATAGGTAGCTGCAAAGACCGTTAAGTCAACGTTTCCATTTAAGAGCAAATTAAATGAAAATTTATGCCTTCGTTTGCAGCTATATACATTTATGATTGCAGTGAATCAGAACTATGTATATTTTGCTTCCGTGGGACTCCACAGCCTTTGTTTAACAAAAGAATACATTGTCCATCGTAGGCTGTATTGAGCTTTATTAAAATGGTGCTGTTGCCTAATTTCGGGCGTCACCCATTATGGAGCACCTGAAATATACCAGCTTGGAAGCGCGGCACAAGTCTGTATAGATCTTCATGTGTAAATAAAGCATTCTATTACTCACATTAACGTTACCAGATTTACAGTGCATAACATTATTTACATTTGACATTTCATGTATTACATATCGTGCTCATCACATTCATTAATGTCACATACATAAAACCAGAAGTGGTTCTACATCGTAACTTACTCTAAGTGTTGCAGCCGAATAGCTAAAACAGCTGTTATGACGATGCAAAATATCCTCTTATTTCCAAACATTGTAAGCCTATCGATAGTTATGTGGAATTACATTATATTTACTGCAGGTGTACTAGATTTAGCTGAAGTATTGTGTACTTGGTAATCGGTGACCAAAGGGCGTATATATGCTTTAGAGCAAAATAAAGTAGTATATGAAAGTTTTAATATCATAAAATATTGACAGGATAGAATTTATTTATTATTGGTGTGCCAGACGTAACGAAAATATAGTACTTTTTGTTCTCAGTGTCTTGAGGTTACATACAGATATACGGAGACCAGCATACAGACATGCTGTACAGATGAATGATTCATAAAAATACAAATTTCAAAAATTTATTACACCGAAGATGGATAGGAAGTGATAACAGGAGCCAGTAAATATATATAGGTCCATGAGTAAACTTAAAATTCATTGCAGCACTACTGCACACTGAAGATTGACAAAACATCGTTCTCTAAACCACGTTTATGTATCTTACATGAAACAAGACACATAGCTTAAACTACATAATGCAAAGAAAAACGTATGGAACCAGAAAACAATGTCCGAAAAATACAATTAAGAATAATTTTAAGACTCGTATTGAATAAGAGTATGGGCTGCTAGTAACATTATCGTAGTTCATTAGTGTTTGAAGATTGCATGCAGAGATTAACTTAATGACATTCCATATAAAGGATTTTTTTTTTTTGTCACATAGGTGGATCTTTATGCCATAGTACCTACAAGGCAGATGTAATGAAACAATCAGGTATATGAATCACATATATCACATCGAACGTGTGTGTGTTATGAAAGTGCACATCGTGCGGGTAAAGTTACCTAATTGCAGGAAGAGCGGATGAAAATTTCTTGGAAAAAACGTCTTTTGGATGATGACTCACTGTAGAATTTGTGTGGCCAATAATTAGGTTAACGATCCGTGCCTGGCACGACTGTCGTAGTGCCAGCCTAGCTGTATACCACTTCCACCACCACGGCACCCTGTATTAGCATGAGGAGGGGGAAACTGCGCACGTGCTGCATGTAAATGGGAATGCAGTCGCACTGCAAACGACTTTCGTATTTCTCAACAACACGGCTCATAAACGGACTATATTTACGGTGTTATTTAATTCCTTTTGGCGTGCTGAAAATGTAATTTTGATACGGTACAAAATGTTGTCATACGGACAGACGCAGACAATTTCACAGATTTTTGGTATTCATGTTGTAAGGTAATCCTGACTTATTCAGTTTCGTAATTGAAAAGGGTCTTTCACACGCATATGTTGATCGAAATGTTCTAGCACTGTTCCAACCTCGTTATAGAGACGTGCATAACGCCATCTGAGTAAAACAGTGAGACGTCCTGGACAATTTTGTGTAAAATGATTTATCCTTTACAGGGAAATTACACTCCATATCACACAGTTATGCCTGTACATGCACAGTGGCGCTTTCAACTGAAATGGCAAACGGCCTCGGAAACATCTCGAAAACAGATGTCAGAGTGGCAATGTGGTCAAAACGTTTATCAAGCAAGCTTGGCACTTCTTTCAAACCCACAACGAATTCTTCAAATGTTGCTTTCCTCAATGTTAGTAAGGTTAAGGAACTGGTCTGTGTTTGTTAGAATTTGACTCTTCTACAAGGCGAACTTAGTTTTAAATGCATTCTAATCAATCAGAAATAAGTTGTTTCATACCTCGCAATGTTTGATTGTGGTCAGCGTATAGTGAAGTCCTTTTAAAACGCGACGTCTGGAATCCATTCTGAATGTTCTTATTTTCATTCTTGCACTCCTTTCTTCCATATAAATTTAACATTAGCTCGTTTTAAACGAAAAAATTGTTCGCGGAATGCCCCTCGACTTTATCAACGTTCTTTAGAATAATATATAATACTTTTCGTTCAATTACATCGAAAACTCTTGCGACTGACAGTGGAATAATACGTGAGACTTCAGAAATTTTACTATTCGCACCCCCAATTTTTCCGCGTTCTCCACGCCTGCAAATGTGGCACAAAGTCCTTCTTGACGTACGGAACAGTAGAACGCATCTGGCGACCGTTGTCATTTTTGCACTTTCATTCTGAACTAAAGTCTTACATTCTTTCCGCACGGCATTGTAATGTCGTTTCATAGCAAATTTACAGTACCCGTCGGTTATGCGACTGCATATCGGATATTTACCATCCCTCTTGTCTACCTTTCACGTTCAGTTGTAAAGGGTTGTGACGATATGTGGCTATACTTCTTCTTTTTGTACAAACAACCACTGGACCTGTGAATGCTCGTATCTCGAAAAAATAATGAACACAACAATTCTCCCGAACTGAAGAAAGTTGTGCCGCCCCGAAAATCTAAAATAAATGTCGGGCGAAAGCGTTACTTTCAAGAAATATTGTGTTCAAATAGTGTGTTACGCTATTGACAACCCTTGAATCATGTGAGTGTGAGAGTAACGGGGTGACGCCGAAATGACAGCTTCTGTTGTGGGTTGGCAGGAGAGCCAACACCTTAATAATAGAGGAAGCCGAAAGGCACGCGTTTTAGCTCACGCAGGCTGGCGTGAGGTCTGGAACAGGACAAGGAAATTAGAATTTTGAAAAACGGACGTAGCTGGTGGAATACTTAACTTTAATCCGTTAATGGTGAACGTTGGTCTGACGGTACAGGATTAACAAGATTGATAGCAACTGATAATGGCGCCTTGCTAGGTCGTAGCAAATGACGTAGCTGAAGGCTATGCTAACTATCGTCTCGGCTAATGAGAGTGTATTTTGTCAGTGAACCATCGCTAGCAAAGTCGGTCGTACAACTTGGGCGAGTGCTAGGATGTCTCTCTAGACCTGCCGTGTGGCGGCGCTCGCTCTGCAATCACTGATAGTGGCGACACGCGGGTCCGACGTATACTAACGGACCGCGGCCGATTTAAAGGCTACCACCTAGCATGTGTGGTGTCTGACGGTGACACCACAGCTTCCTTGCCTTAACGCGGGCAGAATTACCTGTAAGACTGGTCGTGTTTTCAGTAAACGGTGTGTGAAGTTTGTTCATCGGTTATTACGTAAGTCCCTTTTTCAGATTGTGAAGGATTATCTTGCTTTCCATAAGACTGTAGCGTATGGTATATCATGCAGCTTTGTTATGTCCTACTTCATCCAGAACAGTGGAGGTCCGCGTATGGTGCGTAACCGTCCCACCTATTGATATCTGTGATTGCAGGTCAGTAGGTTGGTTACTGGTACTTAGCAACAGAGGTTCTTGTATGCATTTCCTGGGGAGAGCACCACTAGGACAAGCTGTTGATATTAAACTGGAGTTTTTTGCTTAAGTTCTGTTAGGAATGCTGCTGTGTCTGTAGTGAAACAACAGGAGGGACGGAGTAAGCGCAGTGATCACCCACGTATTATCGACGAGATTGATTACTGTGTGCTTTTGGGCGTTCCCATTTTTACACAACAGACCAAGCCGTCTTCTTCAAGTGCTGCGTGTTTTGCTATTATAAGTGCTCGTTCTAGGCCTCCAATCAGACGGTGAACTGTTGTTGGTCTCACGCCACTGTCTACAGCAGAGTTTGGTTCCCGTCGCCCATTACGCCTTTTGATGCTCTTTTGTTTCTCAGAGCTCGCACAGATATCCATTAAAGGTAAATTGTCTCAACATTGTGGTTAACGGTGACAATTTAATAAACTGAGTACCAGACTCCAAATCGTTGTTGAAACTGAAATTCCCGTCCCTGAGCATTTAGGTTTCCTTGCATCTTCATTTCAATAGACTCCATAATTATGTTGCCACTGAATCATGGCGTTTGCGCGCCAGTACTGATCTCACTGCATCTCATTTCATGACTATATTCGAGACAGTGCTTTGTGACAGCTTATTTGCTTGGTTGTTTCAGTCGAATGAGTCGCCAATCTGAGGGTCCTTGCATCTCTCCTCAACTAATAGCAATTTGCCCCACTTAAGACATGTCACATCTGGTACGCACATCTGGCTCTAGGTTACAGAGCATTTTGAGCATTAGGAAGAACATTTTTTAAGTAGTTGAATAAGAAACACCTCTGTAGCTCTGTGGTTAGTTTCTTTAAAAAGCACAACCGGTTTAATGACCTTAGTTACACCATCAGGTGAAGACCTGAATGGGAAAAAACCGTGGAATGATACCAGGAAGTGACAAACTTGGATACAATGGACGCCAGATGATTGCCAAAAGTTGCTGAATGTAAGTAATATAAAAAGTGGCAATGACCAGTGTTCACAGTTACATGTCACTTAGTTCTAAAAAATCATGTCACATCCTACGACAGACCAATGTGGAAAGGGGACCAACAGCCCTAAGCTAAAAGGAAATGTAAACAAACCGTTACACTATTGTGCTGCTATGGCAATGCAATAAAACAGAAAAAGTCGGAGAAAACCTCAACAAGTACTAGTGGAACAGATGATTAGAGTACGGGGCAGCGACGCGACTGACCACGGACTAATGTGGAAACGTATGATCGGCCACAAGACACGGGGCACATGCGCAGAAGAGCTCAGGCGGACGCCCAGTGGGAGAAACACACTTGGAATCGGGCACACACTAAATTACCAAGTCAAATTCTGCAACAGAACCCAATGAAGGCATAAATGGTGTGACGTGAGAAACTATATAAAACGTTAAAACTGTTCGAAAAATCTGAACCGAGAGAGATCTCAAATGTACCAAACCGTAAAGATACCGGCGGGGAGATGAAACAATGCACAAATAGATAAATAGGCTGGGATATTCATCGTGATAGTCAATATTAGATATGATCGATTTATGTTTCAATTCATATTGGGTGTTGACAGTATGGCAGTATGACCACTAGTTCCTCTAGAACATTAAGAAGGTTGCCCTTACGTTCTCCATGAAACACTGCAAGGTTGGATGAAATACTGTAACAGAATGACCCGTATCTGGAACAAATGAATACTCAAAGCTGAGGGAGAACCTGAGCCAGATGAGTGTTGACTAATCATGACCTCAAATGTTTCCAGAATGAACTCTTTCACTCTGCAATGGAGTGTGTGCTGATTTTAAACTTCCTGGCAGATTAAAACTGTGTGCTCTACCTGTAGAGCACGTGGCCGCGAAAGAAAAAGGTCCCGAGTTCGAGTCTCGGTCCGGCATACACTAATAATCTCCCAGGAAGTTTCTAACCTCAAATTCTCTACCCGTCTGGCCGATATATTTGTACGGACAATCATTATACAAATTCTGTAAACCACTGGACACTTAAAAGGACGATCCTTCATTTTTTACTATGTGTAAACACCTGTTTTTAACCTTACGAACGTAAGACGTCAAGTACCATAAACCAATATCCCAGGAATTTTGCACAGTGAAAGAGAGGTTAAAATAAGAGACAATGTGTCTCCTATATACTCGATCGTTTCAGAGAAATAGGCGGTCAAAGTTTTTGAGGTACTGTATGCGTGATTTAAGCAGGGTACGTTTGAATGAACGGTGGCATAGTGGCTGACAGTGTAGGTTCGTAGTTTTGCACCCCTTGTTCGAAACCTGATTGTTCTTTTTATTTTCATTTCTGCTTTAGATTTATCTACCCATGTCCGTAGAAGATTACTGTACGAATTTTCTCTAGTGTATGTTAAAATAATATTGTCCCTATTCTTCTACTGATTGTCTATCTGGTGAATGAATTAAAAAAAAAACGGAAACAAAAATACACTGAATGAGAAAATTACTTGAAAGCGATTTCGGTGAAATATTTCTAGTGTATCTCCATTCAAAATCACTGTCAAGCGCCATTTGTCGGAAAAATGATCAATTATGAGTGACTTGCCGTGAAATTACTTGGAATGCAAGAAATCTGCGGCAGTCTTAATAACATTCCTTTCCCGAGTGAAATTAGTACGCAGAAATGTCGGTGTGGGGAACCTGCCTTCGTGCGATGTTCATGGTTTCTGGAAGTTCTGTTTCGAATCTTTCTACGATCGGTACCATCCTAAGAAATGCACCAAATCTTCCTGAAGATTAAACATACGAATAGAAAGTAATGAGTGATATAAGAATGAAATATAAGAGTATGATAATTTAAGAAAAATTTGCAGCCCCTGAAAATAGCGTACAGGCATATATTATGTAACAAATGCGTGACACTTAGGTACAAGGCCCTGCCGCAGCGGATACACGGGTTCCCGTCAAATCAGCGAAGTTCCTCCAGGCTTGGCTAGCACTTGATGGGCTACCGAGTGGGTGTGCCGAGCGCCATGGGCAAGCGAGGTGAACTCATTTTTGTGGGCCAATTGAGTAGCCGCTTGATTAAAAAGTTGCGGTTCCGGTCACGAAAAGCGGCAACGGCCGGGACTACAGTGTGGTGACCACCTGTCTGCGCATTCAGTGACGCCTATCAGCTGAGGATGACCCGGCAGTCGGACAGTACTTCGGGCCGAGACCTATTCTGACGGAGCTGTTTGTATGGCATTTACTGTGAAACGGAATTAAAATTCTACAGATATATAACGTCCTTGTATAACATAAGTTGATAAGAAACGCTTGTGCAGTAACCGTTTACGCACTTAAGTGGATAAATTAAATGAAATTAAAGAAAATAAAATAGAGTTTCGATCACGGGGCCCAAAAATACAACGTCGCGACGCTAAACACTGTGCCACTGCTTTAGCTCAATTTAGCGCGAGCTAAAAGGCGCATAAAGTACAGAAAAATCTATGAGCGTCGTTTCTCCAGAAACGGTCGAGAATCTACGGATAAGCCGAGCCACGTGTTCGCTTTTTCTGACTCCTCTTCTAGTCAGCTTAGTTATTACGAAAATCGGGTGACGGCATGGGCCGGGTTTCCTCTTTAGGTGAAGGGATCGAAATACGATGGATGTCATGTCTCCATATGAGTATACCACTGTTTCCACACCGTATCAAAACAACAGACCTGAAGAAGACATGTGGGTCTGTCGCCAAACTACTAGTACACTACTGGCCATTAAAATTGCTACACCACGAAGACGACGTGCTACAGACGCGAAATTTAACCGACAGGAAGATGATGTTGTGATATGCAAATGATTAGCTTTTCAGAGCATTCACACAAGCTTGGCGCCGGTGGCGACACCTACAACGTGCTGACATGAGGAAAGTTTCCATCCGATTTCTCATACACAAACAGCAGTTGACCGGCGTTGCCTGGTGAAACGTTGTTGTGATGCCTCGTGTAAGGAGGAGAAATGCGTACCATCACGTTTCCGACTTTGATAAAGGTCGGATTGTAGCCTATCGCGAAGGCTGTTTACCGTATCGTGACATTGCTGCTCGCGTTGGTAAAGATCCAATGACTGTTAGCAGAATATGGAATCGGTGGGTTCAGGAGGGTAATACGGAACGCAGTGCTGGATCCCAATGGCCTCGTATCACTAGCAGTCGAGATGACAGGCATCTTATCCGCATGCCTGTAACGGATCGTGCAGCCACGTCTCGTTCCCTAAGTCAACAGATGGGGAAGTTTGCAAGACAACAACCATCTGCACGAACAATTGGACGACGTTTGCAGCAACACGGACTACCAGCTCGGAGACCATGGCTGCAGTTACCCATAAGGCTGCATCACAGACAGGAGCGCCTGCGATGGTGTACTCTACGATGAACCTGGGTGCACGAATGGCAGAACGTAATTTTTTTCTGATGAATCTAGGTTCTGTTTACAGCATCATGATAGTCGCATCCGTGTTTGGCGACTTCGCGGTGAACGCACATTGGAAGCGTGTATTCGTCATCGCCATACTGGCGTATCACCCGGCGTTATGGTATGGGGTGCCATTGGTTACACGTCTCGGTCACCTCTTGTTCGCATTTCAGATGTGATACGACCCGTGGCTCTACCCTTCATTCGATCCCTCCGAAGCCCTACATTTCAGCAGGATAACGCACGACCGCATGTTGCAGGTCCTGTACGGGCCTTTATGGATACAGAAAATGTTCGACTGCTGTCCTGGCCAGCACATTCTCCAGATCTGTCACCAACTGAAAACGTCTGGCCAATGGTGGCCGAGCAACTGGCTCGTCACAATACGCCAGTCACTACTCTTGATGAACTGTGGTATCGTGTTGAAGCCGCATGTGCACCTGTACCTGTACACTCCATCCAAGCTCTGTTTGACTCAATGCCCGGGTGTATGAAGATCGCAATTACGGCCAGAGGTGGTTTTCTGGGTACTGATTTCTCAGGATCTATGCACCCATATTTCGTGAAAATGTAATCACATGTCAGTTCTTCTAGTATAATATATTTCTCCAATGAATACCCGTTATCATCTGCATTTATTTTTGGTATAGCAATTTTAATGGCCAGTACTGTATAATGCGTATGATGGGAACACCAGCACGTTGGAAGACCCGGAATCACAATATTAAAGAGTAAGCGCTGGTTGGTTACCGTGGTTGGTAACTTTACACTATCAATTAACGTTCATAGTCGATCTTCTCTGTAGTGGCATCAGTCATTCACTGTGTGCTACCATTCTGCATGTGCTGTATGTTAGTGCCCGCCCCCCAAGGGCTCGAATTTCCCTGCGCAGTGATCTCTTGTTTCAGTTCACCTGTCGAAACATCGGCTATGGTCGAGGACGCTATCCTGCTGAATTCCTGTGAATCATTTAGACACTCGATACGTCGAGAGAAGCTCAAATTCCGAATGACGAAAGGTAACGATACCCAGATATCAAAATAGGGACAAGTAGACTGCGGTAGCAGCGGCCAGCAAACTGGACTTAGTTTACGGGTGGCTGGCGTCGGTGCCGAAGAACGGACAGACGGACAGGCGGGTGGGCGGCGGCTGGCGAACGCGTGTGCTGCGGGGGCGGCGATGTTCACTGGCGGCGGCGTCGCCCGCCATATCTCTTCTGGGGGCCGAAGAGAAATATGGGCGCGGCGCACCCAAACTGACAGCTCTTCCGCGGCTCAATCCGCTCTAATTCAGGAGCGGAAATAAAAAGGGGTGGAAGGAGAGGGGGACATAAAAAAAACAGACAGTCGCCGTCCCGGATGGAAAATTACGCGACGCGTCTGTGGGATGTCGCTACGATTCCCATTTGCGTAAATTAGGTGATTTGTGGTCACCCGAAACGGGACGAGATCCGGATGCGAACTTTTTATCCGGAGTTCTGCTTTCATCAGGTGTCACAAGAAATAAATTGTACGGAAGCGATTTGGTAGACTACGTTCTTATCTTTGGTAAAACTGCTTCGTTTAAGAAACGCATTTATTTTCTCCTGCAGTACATCAGACAGTTATTTTAGAAAACTTGTCACCGATACTACAAATACCAGTTCATCACTTAACATACATATCCAAAATACTAATTTTCATTTACATGATACATACGTAGAGAGTGTATACGTTGGTACTTGCGTCTAGTTATTCTTGCCTTCCGTATTAAATCGATAGATTCCGTCATTTGTGAAATTACTGTTTATAATTTTGTAATGTATGTGTGCATGTCACGACCCGTTGATCCTTTTTCACATCAGTGGATGCTTTCCAAGGTGTTTTAGTTTATGTTTATGTATTAGCGAATTTCGGACATGAAAGGACACCAGGAACAAACACAAACCACACTTCCATATCCTGACCTTACTCTTGCGCAAAAAGCAGCAAGGTAAACACGGCCTGTCTTGTCAATTGAAGATACAGTCCTATGATGAACGTTTTGAAATTCAGTTTAATTTCTTCTATTCAAATACTTCTACTCCATACAGAAGTTTCTAGGTAGATAGTCTGCATGTCAGTGGGTTCATCCATCGAAATTTGTTGTAGCTTAAAATGTATAAAAGACCCTAGTTCCGAAAATGGTCAGTATGTGGCCACGTTTTCAAAGAGGAAATGTATCTAACTCCTAAACCTATTGACGTGTTTCACATATTAGTGAAAAGTCAACAATACGATAACAGGGTAAACAGCTTGGTGGTAAATCCCGCAATGGGACTTCACATCATGATGCCAAGAAAAAGAAGTTTGTAATATACTTTCGTATTGTGCATATTTTCAGTAGAAACTGGACATTAAAGTATATTGTGACACTGTATATTGTAAACGATTGCTACCTGTTATGGAATAAGTCTTGGTAGATGCGTAGTTTGACTGGATCACCTCCTGAAAATGCTATAGTAGGACTAACAATTAAAATGAATAGACAGACACTTCTTTTTTACGTTCAGACTTGTAGGTTTACCCGTCTTTAAACGCATCATTTAGCTCCTACCATTGACGACCATGTCTCTTACAGTCTCTAATGTTTACAAACAGGCAGTTAGTTCGGACATACGCGGATCGTAATGGTTCTTCTTTCTTCAAAACTAAAATTGCACTCAGTACAGATAAAGTGGGCAGTCTGTTTCACACGTAGTTCGGTATGATAAGTCACCTTACCGTTAGTAGTCACAAACATTATTCAAATAATCCAAAATACAATGATCATTATCATAAAACGAGTTCTCTCAGCCCAAGTTTCAAAAATGGAGATGCATTCAAAACGTTCCCGAGGCTGAGCTAAAGAACAGAGATGTATGTATCTGGTTGCAATCCTGAACGAAATCTAAAGTATGACTGTCTCAAAGCGGCACGAGCTTTGGCCTTATAAAGACTCTCTCGTAGATATTACTGACTTTTCTTCACTTGTAGCAAACGAAACCTCCCGGCAGATTAAAGCTGTGTGCTGGACAAAGTCTCGAACTCGGGACTTTTGCCCTTCGCTACCCAAGTGCGTTTCACGAGCCGCCCTCCCAGCTTTACTTCCGCCAGTACCTCGTCTCCTTCTTCCAAATTCCACAGAAGTTCTCCTGCGAAACTTGCAAGACCAGCACTCTGGAAGAAAGTACATTACAGAGTCATGGCTCATCCAAAGCACTTGGTGGAGGTTGGTGGAAGGGGGGAGGGAGGTGTTTCCAAAATGAAATTTTCAAAATGGTTCAAATGGCTCTGAGCACTATGGGACTTAACATCTGTGGTCATCAGTCCCCTAGAACGTAGAACTACTTAAACCTAACTATCCTAAGGACATCACACACATCCATGCCCGAGGCAGGATTCGAACCTGCGACCGTGGCAGTCGCACGGTTCCGGACTGCGCGCCTAGAACCGCGAGACCACCGCCGCCGGCAAATATGTCTGGATATATCTCCCCTGTTTTTCGGGCCGAATGGCGGGCGACAGTTAGGTTGGTATCCAACCGCTGGTCAGGGCGTCTCCAGACGTGTCTTCGGCCTGAAATCTCAATGACTGGAATAGAAATCCCTTTATAGAAGATGTGTCTGGTGACGTCACTGACAGCGGAGAGATACCAACGTGACTGCCGCAGGATTATGAAATTTTCACTCTGTAGTTGAGTGTGAGCTGAAATGTAACTTTCTGGCAGATTAAAACTGTGTGTCAGATGAATATGAACTCAGGATCTTTGTTATTCGCGGGCAAAAGATCTATCGACTGAGATACCCAAGCATGGTAGAGCACTTGTCCGCATAAGGCAAATGTTCCGAGTTCCAGTCTCGTCCGTCACAGAGTTTTGATTGCCAGGAAGTTTCATATCAGCGCACACTCCGCTACAGCGTGAAAATGTCATCCTAATTTATAGTAATTTACAAATACCATAGCTCAAAAAGTTCATCTTTTATTTGTCATTGACTTTCTCAATATACTTCGTTTGTACATTATTTTTCTTGAGAAGCATCTGATAAAGTAAACAGTACTAAATGAGGCATAGGCAATGGGAATCTCGTTTTTATGACATTGGGATCTACCTTGTATGTTAGACTTTACTTACTGAAAATTTAGTACATTTTGATTAAAGACCCTTGCTCATCGATATGGCTGTCACTGGATTCAGGGAAATCATTCGATAAAACCTATATCAACAGATCCCATAAATATACCGTATTCTGGCTATAATTAACACAGAAAGTTAGGACCACGTGATATCTTCACTTAACAATACCTTTTAAACTAATGAGTTTCCGGTTATTGTAAAACACATACCTTCTCATTGTATTTTTCCTATGGCAAGATGTACGAAATTGCAGTAACTTTTTATTGCCATCGTTCCTGACGAAACCAATTGACTCCGCGATAACAAACTGAATAATGTCAATAATGAAACTGTATAAGGGGGGACTTATTTCTACCATTTTGATAATATCCATGCTGTGTGCTTCATGCAGGGACATTTATATCGGAATTTCTAAAAGAAATTTAACTAGTATGGGCATCAACCTGCTTTGTAACTTGTTCACATTTACCGCAAATGTCACCATACGGCACAATTTAACAGCACATCTTCGATAATACAGTGGGTAGGGTGTTGGGGTGGAATACTTAAGACGGAGGGTGATCGATTCCGGGTCTAGACAAATATGTTTTCATTTGTTAATTTTATTAATGTCAAGAAGAACGTAATGTGCATTGACCTTTAAATCGTATAGAAGGAGTGTCGCGAACGAGGTTTTGGACAGTTGGTAATACACAATGGCAATATGTAACTTTGTCGTAAATTTCATAAAAAAATGGTTCCAATGACTCTGACACTATGGGACTTAACATCTGAGGTCATCAGTCCCCTAGAACGTAGAATTACTCAAACCTGACTAACCAAAGGCCATCACACACATCCATGTCCGAGACAGGATTGTAACCTGCGACCATAGCCGTCGCGCGGCTCCAGACTGAGGCGCCTAGAACGGCTTGGCCACACTGGCCAGCAAATTTAATCACCTCCTATCGCACCTGAGATATTGATGCAGGTATGTGGTTTTTAGCTGTATCTAAATAATTCTGACGATGGTCGAGAGCTCTTGAAAACAGGGACGGTGCTGCAACTCTACTTCTGGTTTCTGTTGAAAATTTTCGCAGAAACATTCGAGAAAAGTGTTAGGTGGCATGTAGCGGCTGCTACAGTGTAAATTGAGCCAGTGAGGCCCTAATGTCCTCCTGTGGTACAGTAACAACTAACAAAATCAAAAACAGTTATTTCATGGAGGGAAACGCAAGAGCAGGCACACCGGTGTGTATATGACTGTGTTAGTTGATGTTATTGTTGATAAGATCTATGTTTCCAGTTCTTTGAAAAAATTGCGTCTTATTGCTGACATACCTATTATAAGCTATAGTTGAATTTACAGTGTTGGTCCTGTAATCTGAGTTTTTCTAATTTGATATCAAACTCCTACTTTTTTCATTTTTCCACTATGGTTTTTGATGAAAATGATGAGAATTTTCGGAATCCCAGTCTTGTTTCTTCTGCGAGTTTACCTACACAAAAAAGTATCCGGTCAAATGTATATGGACATTCTGATAGATTACGGATATAGCCACTCGATGTCACGAGGAGAGGACCTACCAGAATAGAAGAGGACAGGGAGTATTGTGTTCTCAATGGAGAAGCAGTAATAGCAGAATTACTCGGGCAGGAGAGCTCCATCACTTCTAATGCGGAATAGTCCTTGCATATCATCTTCGTAATAAACCCGTCAGCGACACTGCAGCCCTTCTAAGGCTGCGCAAGTCTACTGTTGGTGATGTGACTGAAGCAGAACAACCACAGCTAAACCTGGACCAGAAAGACCTCACGTACTATTGGACAGGAAGCGTCGAGTTTTGCGAATCATGATTCTCAAAAAATCACACGAAATCGGCAGCACGAATCAGAGTTCCAGAATTCCAGCCCGCATCTCGTGGTCGTGCGGTAGCGTTCTCGCTTCCCGCGCCCGGGTTCCCGGGTTCGATTCCCGGCGGGGTCAGGGATTTTCTCTGCCTCGTGATGGCTGGCTGTTGTGTGTTGTACTTAGGTTAGTTAGGTTTAAGTAGTTCTACTAGGGGACTGATGACCATAGATGTTAAGTCCCATAGTGCTCATAGCCTCCAGAATTCCAGCAGAAGTCTAGCCAGCACAATGACTTTGAGTAAGGAATTAAAACAAATGGGGTACGATGACGAGCAGCTCTTCTTAAACCACACGTTTCTGTAGTCCTTTGGAATGGTTCAGGTGGTGTGAAGAGCTACTCCACTGGCCTATGGCTGAATGGAAGCGAGTGATCTGCGGAGATGAAACCCGCTACAGAGGGTGGCAATCCGACGGAAGTGTCTGGATTTGGCGAACGGCTGGAAATCGTTATCTACCATCACCTGTATTGTTAGTAGCGAAGTACGGCAGGTAGTGATACGGTAAGGATATGTTTCTGGTGGATATGTTGTCGTCCCCACATTGCGCATAGGAACAGGTTGAAAGTGTAAAGATGTGGACACACTTTACAGCTTTGTGTTCCGGCTGCAGTACACGAACTATTTGAAGAGAATGATTGTATCAGCATGACAATCAGTCAGTAATAGAGAAGCACCTATGAGGTAACGGTTTGCGGACAATACCATTCCTGACGTGGACTGGTCTCAGCCGAACGGAACACCTTTGCGGTGAACTAGAACGACGACTACGCTACATACCCCAGCATCACAACTTTTTCGATTATCGGCTCTTGAGGAAGAATAAGATGCCCTTTCTCCACGGCCTCTCACACATCCGTTGAAGCGTCCCCAACAGAGTTCAGGCCATCAGAAAAGTGAAAACCGCGTCGAATCTCTTTTGATCTGACAGCGTAAATACAGTCGTGATAATGTTGTTTCTTATTTGTGTAACTTGCAACCTACGTACTCAGTTGAAACTTCCTGGCAGATTAAAACTGTGTGCCCGACCGAGACTCGAACTCAGGACCTTTGCCTTTCGCGGGCAAGTGCTCTACCAACTGAGCTACCGAAGCACGACTTTCTCCTGCAAACCTTGCAGAACTCAGCTCAGTTGGTAGAGCACTTGCCCGCGAAAGGCAAAGGTCCCGAGTTCGAGTCTCGGTCGGGCACGCAGTTTTAATCTGCCAGAAAGTTTCATATCAGCGCACACTCCACTGCAGGGTAAATATCTCATTCTGCAAACATCCCCCAGGCTGTGGCTAAGCCATGTCTCCGCTATATCCTTTCTTTCAGGAGTGCTAGTTCTGCAAGGTTTGCGGGAGAACTTTTGTAAAGTTTGGAAGGTAGGAGACGAGATACTGGCAGAAGTACAGCTGTGGGTACCGGGCGTGAGTCGTGCTTCGGTAGCTCAGTTGGTAGAGCACTTTCCCGCGAAAGGCAAAGGTCCCGAGTTTGAGTCTCGGTCGGGCACACAGTTTTAATCTGCCAGGAAGTTTCATATCAGCGCACACTCCGCTGCAGAGTGAAAATCTCATTCTACGTACTCAGTTATTTGCTGTAAGTCCTCCTCTAAAGCTTTTACACCCCACAGTTCTTCTAGTATGAGAGGGAGTTGGAAAATAAGTTTCCCCTGTGGACTGTGGGTAGAGTTGTGTGATATGGGCGAAAGAAGACACGGCAGGTGAACGCGCACGTGCAAGACACCGATACACCACTGGGTAGAGTTCGACCGCGATCAAGCAGATGGCGCTGTCGCAGTACCTGCGTGAAGCGGAGGACAGCCGCTGTCTTTTCCAGTAGCTACCGAGAGAAGGTGCAGTTTGGAGCAGTGGTCAAAGGCGGAAGTGTGAGCTGTTATCCGCCATGAATGGGCATGTGGAGTATCAGGCACAGAAATTAATAAACGCCCTCTTGAGGTGTATGGGTCAGGTGTGATGTTGAGGCAAATGGTGCAGAGATGGTGCCAGCAATTCAGTGATGGACGTCAGCTAGTGCAGATCATACCACTACATGGACGGACGCGCACATCTACTACAGATGCAAATGTCAGGAAGGTGGATGACACGATTAAGGCGAACTGGCGCCTCACCATTGATGAAATATCGACAGAACTTGCAATCGGACTTGAGCGAGCACCCAAGATCGTCCACGACATTCTTCGATACAGGAAGGTGTGAGTACGACGGGTGCCCCGCCATCTGACCCCGACACACATAGCGTTCAGCCTGGAACAGCTCGTGCGTTACCATGAATCTGGCAATGGCCTTCTGTTTCGGATTGTGACGGGGGATGAAACATGGGTCCACCATTACACGCCCGAATCGAAGGCCGCAATGATGGAGCGGAAACATCCGTCATCACCTGTCCGAAAGAAGTTCGAAAGGACTCCTAAGCAGGTAAAGTGCGACTCACCGTTTTCTGGGACGCCAAAGGAGTTTTGCTACTGGACTTTCTGGAGGGTGCAACCATCAATGATGCGCGGTACTGGGCCACTCTGTTGAAATTGAAAGAGGTGATTCGGAAAAAGCGGCCTGGCCTTCCCAGATCTGGCGCTCTGCTGTTGGTTGACTCTGTGAGACCACACACGGCGACGGCAACGCAAAACCATATTCCAATTCTTCGTTGGGAGTGCCTACACCATCCGCTTTACAGTCCGGATCTCGCACCAAGTGACTTCCATCTGTCTCCTACTATGAAGAAGAATCTCGGCGGAAGGCGCTTTGGCAGCAATGCTAACGTCAAACAAGCCATTCAACTTCTTCCGTATGCAACGCCCTGATTTTTTCCTGGAAGTCTTTTTGAAGCTTATAAAGCAATATGACAAATTTCTCAACGTTCTTGGAAATTATGTAGAGAAATAAAGATATGTCTCATATTTAATGTCTCATTCTCTTTTTTTTCCTGTCCCACACGACTCTGACTATAGTCGACACTATTCCAACTCCTCCACGTACCATGGAAATTATTCCCCGATGTCTTAACAGATGTCCTAATATCCGGTCCCTTCATCTAGTCAGTGTTTTCCATAGAAAGCTTTCCTCGCCACTTCAGTGGGGAACCTGCTCATTCCTTACCTTAGCAGTTCATCTAATTTTCAACATTCTTCTGCAGCACCACGTTTCATATGCTCAGATTCTCTTCCGTTCCGGTTTTCCCGCAGCCCGTGTTTCACTGACATAGAATTATGTGCTCCTAACGTGCATTCTCAGGAATTTCTTCCTCAAATTAAGGCCTATGTTTGATAATAGTAGACTTCTCTTGGCCAGTAATGTCCTTTTTGCCAGTGCTACTCTGCTTTTGATGTTTTTCTTGCTACGCCCTCAGTTAGTTACTTCCTGCCTTGGTAGCATAATTTCTTAACTTCATCTACTTTGTGATCTCAGATTGTATTGTTAAGTATCTTGCTGTTTTCATTTGCGCTACTTCTCTTTACTTCCAGGTCGACGGATCCTATTAACGTGTTTTACTTGCAGCGTCAGAACTGCCTTTCTGGTGCCTTTACCTTATCTAAGGTGAAACTGACCGTCAATTTTTCTCCATTCTCGTGTATATTATTCTTGTCTACTCACAGGACAGGTAACTTCAAAGTGGACCTCTTCATCATACACAGAAAGCAGTGGTCAGCTGCAGTGCCGACGTCTACAAACAGTGTCTGTATTTATAGTTGATGCACTAGAGGTGCTTGGTATGTTTCAGTGTCAGGTTGTATTAAGTTCTATGGGGGTATGTTACTGACACACTAGCCTCAAGCACTGGATTAAGCAAAGATTTATTCGGACATGTTCCAGAGTCACTCCTAATACGTCTAGATCTTTCTCTGCTAAGATAAATACTAAATACTAGAGCGTACCGCTGTGATAGGCTCCTGCTAATGAGGTACTGGTTCCGGGCGACGCCAGATAAAGCAGGAAGCGCCATAGGGTGTAACGCCCGGCAGCTACCATGCCAGTTCTACATCCTTTTCAATTAGTGCTGGAGTAAACTGGAGACACGAACGTAGCCAGCGGCAGATGTGAGCGATGCTTGGAGTATCAGCTATCTTGCGTGGCGTCAGTAAATTGCCAGAGGAAAGGCGTGGAACAAGATCCTCGGACCAGCTGTGCGTGTCCGGGCAGCTCTCCCTCCACCCGTTGCTACCTGTCTGCGTCACGTCCACCCTGGACGGCGTTGGCTGCCGACTGTAGTCACGTGACCACCACATCATAGCGATGGAGTGTTGCATCGTTGGAAGACACGGTGAGGTCATAATAAATCTGTAAGCCAACAGTGCTTACGACAACATTATGTGTGGCATGTGGTTAGAGCTCAGTCAATATTCGTTTTCTGTACGAGAAGCTCATCAAAGTCGCATTTGTCCTTAGTATCAAAGCAACTGACGTTTCGTACACTGCACTATGCAACCTAGGTATAAGATAGGCATTAACTTAGGCTAAAGCCACGCGTGGTAAAGTATTCATTACTATGACTTCATGTCAACAATTGCTTATCCTGTATGTCGAATTAACAGTAAAGGAAGTGTAGGAAAAACAGAGTGCACCAGCCTGAAGTTGACGATCTCACCTACGATTTATGACTCAAGTCAGCAGTTTCGTAGAATGGAAAATGGTGACGTACAAATCATCAAACTTGTGCAAGATTAAACAGAAGATTATGCAGGAATCTAGAAAACGAGAAAGAACACACGAAATAGAGAAAATATATAGAAAACTTTACAGAACACACGAAATAGAGAAAATATACAATCTCACATTTTATGAAGGACCAAAAGCAGATATTTCATTTCAGGAATTTGAGGACGAAGAAGAGTATTCGAGACCTGGTAATATAGAAGTGTGTTTGAAATTTACGTAGACAGGTGAAGTGTGGCACAAGAAGGAAAGAGTTAAACACTGAATGAATTTTCAACAGACAAGATTGCTAAAGTAGTTTCTTCAGTAATTATTATTTATAAATTATACCGTTTTCATAATCCTACAGAGAGCCCTCATGCTCTCGATGTTAGAAGTGCAAACAACAAAGAGTTGGCTTTGCGGTGGTCTGGGTTGTTGCTCTACACAGAATGTTCATTCACCCCTGTGTGGCTCCTGCTGACACACGCCTGCCCTAGCGTGATGTACAGTATTTTCAACTAGAAAAGCTGTAATAAAAACTAGTCGCACGTTATGTGTTGACAGGGTGCAAAATACACACGTCAAAAATGTTTTGCATCACCTCGGTTCCGAGAGTTTCGGAACTTGTACAGAAAATTGGAATAGAGACCAAAACAAACATCATTTCTGCCCCTTTTATTGCTCATGAAAACCACACATTCCATATCGTACCACCCTACAGCGAGACCTTCAGAGGTGGTGGTCCAGATTGTTGTACACAATACGCAATAACAAGTCCTCTTGCACTGATGCATGCCTGTGTTCGTCGTGGCGTACTATCCAAAAGTTCATCAAGGCACTGTTGGTCCAGATTGTTCCACTCCTCAACGGTGATTCGGCGTAGATCCCTCAGAGTGGTTGGTGGGTCACGTAGTCCATAAACAGCCCTTTTCAATCAATCCCAGACATGTTCGATAGGGTTCATGTCTAGAGAACATGCTGGCCACTGTAGTCGAGCGACTTCGTTATCCTGAAGGATGTCATTCACAAGATGTGCACGATGGGGGCGCTAATTGTCCTCCATGAAGACGATTGCCTCGCCAATATGCTGCCGATATGGTTGCACTATCGGTCGGAGGATGCCATTCATTTATCGTACAGACGTTACGGCGCTTTCCATGATCATCAGCGGCGTACGTCGTCCCCACATAATGCCACCCCAAAACATTAGGGTACCTCCACCATTCTGCACTCGCTGGACAGTGTGTCTAAGGCGTTCAGCTTGACCGGGTTGCCTCTAAACACGTCTCCGACGATTGTCTGGTTGAAGGCAAATGAGACACTCATCGGTGAAGAGAAAGTGATGACAATCCGGAACGGTCCATTCGGCATGTTGTTGCGCCCATCTGTACCGTGCTGCATGGTGACGTGGTTGCAAAGCTGGACCTTGCTATAGACGTCCGCAGTGAAGTTGCGCTTCATGCAGCTTATTGCGCACAGTTTGATCGTAACACGACGTCCTGTGGCTGCACGAAAAGCATTATTCAACATGGTGGCGTTACTGTCAGCGTCCCTCCGTGCCATAATCCTCAGGTAACAGTCAACCACTGCGGGCAGTAGCCCTTGGGTGGCCCTTGTGAGGCATGTCATAGACAGTTCCTGTCTCTCTGTATGTCATCCATATCAGAACAACATCGTTTTGGTTCACTCCGAGACACTGAACACTTCCCTTATTGATAGCCCTTTTTGGCACGAAGCAACAATGTGGAAGCGATCGAACCGCGGTTTTGACGTCATAGGCATGGTTGAACTACAGACATCACGAGCTGTGTACCTCCTTCATGGTGGAATGACTGGAACTGATCGGCTATCGGACCCCCTCCGTCGATTAGGCGCTGCTCATGCGTTGTTGTTTACATCTTTGGGCGGGGTTGGTGACATCTCTGAACAGTCAAAGGGCAGTGTTTGTGACACAATATCCACAGTCAGCGTCTATCTTCAGGAGTTCTGGGAACCGGGATGATGATACGCCCGCTCCATGAATGTGCGGTTATTACTACTTGCGGCAATATAGGTCCATGTAGCTCCAGTATGTTTATTAATGTTAGCGACTGAAATTACGTTCTCTTTTCACTAAAGTCTCTTACTAATTCCTTTATTCATTTTGCTGTTCCTCCAAGAAATACTAACACACGTTTCACTGTTTTGTCTAAGCAATCCTATGTGTTTTAGTGCCTCCCGCATTAAAACTCCTGTGTGAAACACACATAGGAGTCTTAGTTTTGCAAATTCATTTAACCGTAAACACTATAGTCTTTCACTATTTATCTATTTCCAGCTTTTGATGTACATCTGGTATACATGTCCCTGTTTCATAACCCCATTCTTAATTTTCAGAATGTTCTTTACGTTGCGTTGATAATAAATTAGTTTAGTCTCGTTCTAATTGATGTTCGGGTCTGCTTTTAAGCTCTGAGTTTTGTGTCACTAATTATTTCCTTTAGAGTCACCTTCAGTCCCTCGACTGATTTAAAACCCACACCTGCGCCGTGCCGTAAGTGGTTCTGGAATCCTTGACTGCTGCTTCAGAAAGGCGGCAACCATTTCAGCAACGAGACGGGTCTTGATGAAAGTTTTGATATGGGTGAAATAAATCTACCATGTTGTTGTTGTGGTCTTCAGTCCTGAGACTGGTTTGATGCAGCTCTCCATGCTACTTTATCCTGTGCAAGCCTCTTCATCTCCCAGTACCTACTGCAACCGACATCCTTCTGAATCTGCTTAGTGTATTCATCTCTTGGTCTCCCTCTACGAGTTTTACCCTCCACGCTGCCCTCCAATACCAAATTGGTGATCCCTTGATGCCTCAGAACATGTCCTACCAACCGGTCCCTTCATCTGGTCAAGTTGTGCCACAAACTTCTCTTCTACCCTATCCTATTCAATACCTCCTCATTATTTATGTGATCTACCCATCTAATCTTCAGCATTCTTCTGTAACGCCACATTTCGAAAGCTTCTATTCTCTTCTTGTCCAAACTATTTATCGTCCATGTTTCACTTCCATGCATGGCTACACTCCATACAAATACTTTCAGAAATGACTTCCTGACTCTTACATCTATACTCGATGTAAATCAAATTTCTCTCCTTCAGAAACGCTCTCCTTGCCATTGCCAGTCTACATTTTATATCCTCTCTACTTCGACCATCATCAGTTACTTTGCTCCCCAAATAGCAAAACTCCTTTACTACTGTAAGTGTTCCGGCCGAAGTGGCCGTGCGGTTAAAGGCGCTGCAGTCTGGAACCGCAAGACCGCTACGGTCGCAGGTTCGAATCCTGCCTCGGGCATGGATGTTTGTGGTGTCCTTAGGTTAGTTAGGTTTAACTAGTTCTAAGTTCTAGGGGACTAATGACCTCAGCAGTTGAGTCCCATAGTGCTCAGAGCCATTTAGCCATACTTTAAGTGTCTCATTTCCTAATCAAATTCCCTCAGCATCACCCGACTTAATTCGACTACATTCCATTATCCTCGTTTTGCTTTTGTTGATGTTCATCTAATATCCTCCTTTCAAGACACTGTCCATTCCATTCAACTGCTCTTCCAAGTCCTCTGCTGTCTCTGACAGAATTACAATGTCATCGGCGAACCTCAAAGTTTTCATTTCTTCTCCATGGATTTTAATACCTACTCCGAATTTTTCTTTTGTTTCCTTTACTGCTTGCTCAATATACAGATTGAATAACATCGGGGAGAGGCTACAACCCTGTCTTACTCCCTTCCCAACCACTGCTTCTCTTTCATGTCCCTCGACTCTTATAACTGCCATCTGGTTTTTGTACAAATTGTAAATAGCCTTTCGCTCCCTGAATTTTACCCCTGCCACCTTTAGAACTTGAAAGAGAGTATTCCAGTCAAAATTGTCAAAAGCTCTCTCTATGTCTACAAATGCTAGAAACGTAGGTTTGCCTTTCCTTAATCTTTCTTTTAAGATAAGTCGTAAGGTCAGTATTGCCTCACGTGTTACAGTATTTCTACGGAATCCAAACTGATCTTCCCCGAGGTCGGCTTCTACCAGTTTTTCCATTCGTCTGTAAAGTATTCGTGTTAGTATTTTGTAGCTGTGGCTTATTAAACTGATAGTTCGGTAATTTTCACATCTGTCAACACCTGCTTTCTTTGGGATTGGAATTATTATATTCTTCTTGAAGTCTGAGGGTATTTCGCCTGTTTCATATATCTTGCTCACCAGATGGTAGAGTTTTGTCAGGACTGTCTCTCCCAAGGCCGTCAGTAGTTCTAATGGAATGTTGTCTACTCCGGGGGCCTTGTTTCGACTCAGGTCTTTCAGCGCTCTGTCAAACTCTTCACGCAGTAACGTATATCCCATTTAATCTTCATCTACATCCTCTTCCATTTCCATAATATTGTCCTCAAGTACATCGCCCTTGTATAGACCCTCTATATACCCCCTCCACCTTTCTGCTTTCCCTTCTTTGCTGAGAACTGGGTTTCTACCTAAGCTCTTGATGTTCATGCAAGTGGTTTCCAAAGGTCTCTTTAATTTTCCTGTAGGCGGTATCTATCTCACCCCTAGTTAGATAAGCCTCTACATCCTTACATTTGTCCTCTAGCCATCCCTGCTTAGCCATTTTGCAGTTCCTGTCGATCTCATTTTTGAGACGTTTGTATTCCTTTTTGCCTGCTTCATTTACTGCATTTTCATATTTTCTCCTTTCATCAATTAAATTCAATATTTCTTCTGTTACCCAAGGATTTCTACTAGCCCTCGTCTTTTTACCTACTCTATCCTCTGCTGCCTTCACTACTTCATCCCTCAAACCTACCCATTCATCTTCTACTGTATTTCTTTCCCCCATTCCTGTCAATTGTTCCCTGATGCTCTCCCTGAAACTCTCTACAACCTCTGGTTCTTTCAGTTTATCCAGGTCCCATCTCCTTAAATTCCCACCTTTTTGCAGTTTTTTTAGTTTTAATCTACAGGTCATAACCAATAGATTGTGGTCAGAGTCCACATCTGCCCCTGGAAATGTCTTACAATTGAAAACCTGGTTCCTAAATCTCTGTCTTACCATTATATAATCTATCTGATACCTTTTCGTATCTCCAGGGTTCTTCCATGTATACAACCTTCTTTCATGATTCTTAAACCAAGTGTTAGCTATGATTAAGTTGTGCTCTGTGCAAAGTTCTACCAGGCGGCTTCCTCTTTCATTTCTTAGCCCCAATCCATATTCACCTACTACGTTTCCTTCTCTCCCTTTTCCTACTACCGAATTCCAGTCACCCATGACTATTAAATTTTCATCACCCTTAACTATCTGAATAATTTCTTTTATTTCATCATACATTTCTTCAAATTCTTCGTCATCTGCAGAGCTAGTTGGCATATAAACTTGTACTACTGTAGTAGGTGTGGGCTTCGTATCTATCTTGGCCACAATAATGCGTTCACTATGCTGTTTGTAGTAGCTTACCCGCATTCCTATTTTCCTATTCATTATTAAACCTGCTCCTCCATTACCCCTATTTGATTTTGTGTTTATAACCCTGTAGTCACCTGACCAGAAGTCTTGCTCCTCCTGCCGCCGAACTTCAGTAATTCCCACTATATCTAACTTTAACCTATCCATTTCCCTTTTTAAATTTTCTAACCTACCTGCCCGATATGGTTGCACTATCAGTCGGAGGATGCCTTTCATTTATCGTACAGACGCTACGGCGCTTTCTATGATCATCAGCGGCGTACGTCGGCCCCACATAATGCCACACTCCGATCCGTAGAACGCCAGTTTTCTTTCTCCTGATAACGACATCCTCTTGAGTAGTCCCCGCCCGGAGATCCGAATGGGGGACTATTTTAGCTCCGGAATATTTTACCCAAGAGGACGCCATCATCATTTAATCATACAACAAAGCTGCATGCCCTCGGGAAAAATTACGGCCGTAGTTTCCCCTTGCTTTCAGCCGTTCGTAGTACCAGCACAGCAAGGTTGTTTTGGTTATTGTTACAAGGCCAGATCAGTCAATCATGCAGACTTGCCCTTGCAACTACTGAAAAGGCTGCTGCCCCTCTTCAGGAACCACACGTTTGTCTAGCCTCTCAACAGATACCCCTCCGTTGTGGTTGCACCTACGGTACGGCTGTCTGTATCGCTGAGGCACGCAAGCCTCCCCACCAACGGCAAGGTCCATGGTTCATGGTGGCGAGGGGGGGGGGGGGGGTGGGGGGGAATCTACCGTAGGCGCACTAAAAAATTTAAACATCCTTAAAAACGTTCATTGATAAAAATAAGAAGCACTTTACTGCGACGACTAACAATACATCATTTACAAGATGGAAATCACTTCTTGGAGGCCGTAGGTTTAAAAAACAAATAAAAATACTAAGCTACCCTGGGACGGCCTTGCAGCAGTGTTCGTCTGAGAGTTTAGGTTCTTCCGTCGCGGCACTGAGTTAAAATCCAACAAAGCAGTTTAAATTCTTCCATATATGCTCGGAATTAATGTTCCCTTGAAACACTCTACTGTCAGTATACTACACAAATACTTTGTGCAAAGTCTTACAACATCCACAACCACAAGGGCAGCTCCGTCGACGACACAGCAGCGGCTCTTGGGTCTTGTCCTCAGTGGCGGCGACTAGTCGGAGACCGCGGTGTCGGAAGTCGGAACTGACGTCCGGTTTCTTAAGTGAACTGCCGATGGACGGCCGTGCGCCGGCCTAAATACTATCGATTGTTAGGATATCTTGGGATCACCAAAAAATCTGCTTTTTAAGCGACAGGTGGTTGCCTGGCGACGCTGGAATGTATGTTTTGTCGACCTTGCTGGCACAAGGTCGCGATGTGTAATCGGGGATGTTGAATAGCACAAGCTGCCGGTTCTAGGAAATGCAGTTATTTAAGCTATAGTCGTACCGGACACAAATGTAGACATCTTCAGGAAAACTGTCTAACACTGTGTCGTGCTTCACTAGTGCTCTTACATGTCGACAAATTTCAAATAATGTAAGGAGATGAATGAATACATGCGAAATGAACCCTACGCATCTTCGTCTTCTCGGACGCATTAACTGATTGATTAATTATCTGGCTTCCTGAAGTAGATACTACTTTACGGTTGTTTAGGCTGTGTCCCTTTCGCCATCTTTTGTTGAGGTTTCTCACTGAAGTTTTAGAAGTTTCATCTATCCTTTTAAACCCAGGGACCGCATTACTGGGTACGTGGCCAAAGATGCACAAAGGCCAGAGATGTTGTTTGGAGACATACAAAATTGTATGAACTGAAACAGTTGTTAGAGGGTGGATTCATCAGGAATCAGTGGCAGTTAAAGTATCGAAGTGTTTAACTAACCCTGACGAAGCTTCTAGTCGGGACAGAGCATTCTTTGATCAGCTCGCTAAGATGACGTTTCGATTGATGTATCGATATCCCAAAACAGACTGACTGTCGAACCACAGATTCATGTCATGCAAAGTTCTTTTTTTTAGAAAATCCTTCTGAGCTTTACGCGACGTCATAAATATTTCGTCCATAGGAAACGGCATTATGAGGGCCGCGATTGTTGATGAATGCAAAGAAAACAGTTTCTGGGTCAGTCACTTCTTTATTTTGCCAATATGTGTTCCGATGGTTCACACCATGACCTTCAACACGAGAATGGTTTACCCACGTGGCTCATCTTGGTGAAGAGTACAGGAGTCTTTTCACTGTCGCAGACGAAGGGCAATGTAGGTTATTATTACCAAAAGACACAAAATAACATAAATTGCCTTTGCTCTGAGAATGTGAAAGGACGTATATACTCTTCATCACCATCAGCCATATAAAGAAGCAGTTCTCCACCGGAAGATTGACCATCGAAACGTGTTGTAGTAAAACAAACAAGTGACTGGCGCAGAAACTGTTTTATTTGTATGCGTCACGTCATATCGTAAAATGTGCGAATGTTGTGGCCGCTACAGCAAGTGACTTTCATCGGTTTATGTAGTGCTATAGGGTCAATGCTAAATTAACTTTCGTATTGTTCCTATAGCTGTTTCAAAATGAGCGTAAATGAAGTTCGTAATATGACTGACTTGAGAAGTGGAGGTGAAGGGAGCACATGTTTCTTACGGATCGTATTTTAAAATGGGATTCTACTGGTCGACAGAGGCATATCAGGAGGGAGCAGTTGTTGTAACGTTACGTTGCTCTCGCTATATCCGTTGTCGGCTATGATTCGCCAGTACATAGTGTGCCTGGCGCGGGACTAATTGCAGCCCCTCGAGGGGTGGAGGGAGGGAGCAACGCTACGAGCGCAAGGTCTGCTTACTGGCAAACCCTAGCAGTCAAGGCTGTGGAAGCCTGTGTCCACCATCACAGTTCATGTTGCTGTCGGCTGCTTGACTATCTCGATTGCCTCTCGTATCTTCCCAATCCAGTAAACTTCCTTGGACACTATACGTATCTCACATTCCTTGATATCTTCTTCCACAATATGTAAGTCCGTGGTGACAGGACACCAGAAGGTGGGACACCTACACGAGTCAAAACACTGCTTCGCAGCGTGTTGTTCCACTTGTGGAACGCAATACAACAGCGATTCTACACGGCACGGATTCAACAAGCGCTCGATACGTTTCCATAGGTTCTCAAATGGCTCGGAGCACTATGGGACTTAGCATCTGTGGTCATCAGTCCCCTAGAACCTAGAACTACTTAAACCTAACTAACATAAGGACACTACACACATCCATGCCCGAGGCAGGATTCGAACCTGCGACCGTAGCGGTCACGCGGTTCCAGACTGAAGCGCCTAGAACCGCACGGCCACACCGGCCGGCCGTTTCCATTGGTATATGACTCCTTATGTCTATGTACAAGGCACAAAATTCCCGTGAGCGTGGTGCTGTCATCATAGATGTGTTCAACCGGTTTCATACCGAGTGAATTTTGTCGCTAAAACATCAGCCTTTCACTATCATTCTTCTGAAATCATTGTAACACCGTCCTGGCCGTTTGGTAAGGAGAGTTATCTTTACGAAAGATACAACCACTGCCTGTGAAGGAATGCAAATGATCCGCAATAATGATGTAGTCGACGCTGTCACGTTCACTTCGATTACCGCCACAGGTCCCATGGAAGAACAGGCGAATGTTATCCTTGCGTAATAATGCTAGAGCTTGAACGTGGTGTTATAGTCAGCGCACGAGTGATGGAACGCAGCATCTCCGCGGTAGCAATGAAGAGGGGATTTTCTTGTACGACCATTTCACGATTGTACTGTGAATATTAGGAATCCGGTAAAACATCAGATCTCCGACATTGCTGCGGCCGAAAAAAGATCCTGACGACTGAACAGAATTTTTCAACGTAACAGAAGTGCAACCCTTCCTCAAATTGCTGCAGATTTCAGTGCTGGGCCATCAACAAGTGTCAGCGTGCGAACCATTCAACGAAACATCATCGATATGTGCTTTTGAAACCGAAGGCCCCTTGATGACTGCACGACACAAAGTTTTACGCCTCGCCTGGGCCCGATAGCACCAACATTGGACTGTTGATGATTGGAAACGTGTTGCCTGGTCGGGCGAGTCTCGTTCCTAACTGTACCGACTAGATGGAAATGTGCGGGTGTAGAGACAACTTCATGAATTCATGGACCGTGCAAGTCAGTAGGAGACTGTTGAAGCTGATGGAGGCTGTGTAATGGTGTGCGGCGGTGCAGCTGGAGTGAAATGGGGCTCCTGATACGTGTAGGTACGACTCTGGTAGGTGATGTGTATGTAAGCATCCTGTTAGAGCACCTGCGTCCATTTACGTCAATTGTGCATTCCGACGGACTTGGGCAATTCCAGCAGGACAACGAGACATCCGATACGTCCATAATTGCTACAGAGTTGCTCCAGGATCACTCTTCTGTGTTTAAACACTTCCGCTGGCCAACAAACTCCCAAGACATGAAATTATTGGGCATATCTCGGCTGCCTTGCAACGTACTGTTCAGAAGAGATCTCCAACCCTTCGTACTCTTAACGAATTTATGGAAAGCCTTGCAGTTCCCTCCAGCACTATTTCAGACATTAGTCGAGTCCATACCACGTCGTGTCGCGGCACTTCTGAGCGTTCGCGGGGGCCCTAAACGACATTAAGTAGGATGTCCAGTTTCTTTGGCTCTTCAGTGTATATCGACTCATGCTTGTTCTTGTGTCACATCGCGAGAAAAGTACAACTCTTCATGGAGGCCTTCAGTGCACACTACATATCCCTTCTCTCCTGCGCATTTAACAATGGACATACAGATTAGGTAAAAAGCACTACTTGTTATGAGCAGCCGTTCCTTTGCGGTAATCTCAGAAAGACCCTTGGGTTTCCTCTTCAACTGTACGACAGTCTGGCGATTTTTGGTGACAAATGTTTTCAGCTGACGTTCATATACTCTGAAGTTCTCTTTACACGCAATGTAACATAGAGCATGTATCACACCTTCAAAAAATCAGACGTGATATTCGTGAAGTCTTCATGTGCAGATACGTTCTGTTAATATAATAAGAAATGACTTGTGCTGTACATGGGAACAGTCTGGTAAATGACTTGTTGAAAACCAGTCTCGATAGTGATTTTGAAGCATGTACTATTTGACTGTGCCCGCATTTCCTTAAACACCTGCGTGCAAGTGGTCACTGTCCGTGGATGACTGAGCCGGCCGCGGTGGTCTAGCGGTCCTAGGCGCGCAGTCCAGAACCGCGCGACTGCTACGGTCGCAGGTTCGAATCCTGCCTCAGGCATGGATGTGTGTGATGTCCTTATGTTAGTTAGGTTTAAGTAGTTCTAAGTTCTAGGGGACTGATGACCACAGATGTTAAGTCCCATAGTGCTCAGAACCATTTGAACCATTTTGAACCATGGATGACTGAAATTCAATATTTCTTTCTCTGTAGCAACCGTTTATTTATTACGTCATTAATGTCACTATTGTAATATCGTGGGCCTTTGCTTAAGTCTGTCAGATGGTAAGTCAACAGAAACTAGAGAGTAACGTGGTCATAGCCATTTACTTGATACATGATCAACTGATTTTGAGGCGTTTGCCATTTACAAGTGCTTACTCATATCCTCGTAACCTTACACGGTCACCATTAGTTGGAGTACATAATCTGTAACTGCTGTCATGGAAGTCTTGTACGAGACCTTTGTTACACGTTCGTCAGCGATTAGGTGTGTGGCATCAGTGTTAGTTAAATCGCTGACGAATGTAGTATGTAGTTCTCATTTCAGTCTCCAGCGACAGAAGTTATTTATTTAAATGATGTATGTACATTATACACACCTACACAAAGTTGTAACACTACAATGTGGGTTTAATATGCCATATTAAAATTAACAGCTGTTTATAGGTGTTTTTCTCCACGCAAAAGGACATCAAGTGTAACATTATCACTCTAGACAGGGGAATGAATGTTCTAAATATCATCTGAAACAATACAACCTCCCCCCTCTCCACTCCCCACACTCCTCTCCCGATCCCACTTCTCGTAACTGGACTGTATCCAATCTGCTTACCTCCCGTCTTGTAAACGTTACCCTAATTGGATGATTCTCCGTCGTTCGCAAGCTCCAACAGTTGTGCAATAAGTGATGCGTAATAATGTAGCAAGTGGAGAGATTTAAATGCTTAAGCATAATAAGAGTCTTAAAATGTCAGAACGGCGAATAATGTTGTTTTATTTGTTCAATTGCAAAATTAGTAAGTGAGAAGTGAGCCGTGCGTGGCTCGTGTTCCCGCCATTATGTATTTTAGACCCTGTTTTAACGTATTTCCACCACACTACCTTAATTTAAATTACTACATTCACTGAGTTGCTTCTTTGCCTGACCGTGACCGGCGCTAGCAGCGCGTATCGATATATTCCCTCTCGTAGTATCTTTGCTCGACTGCTATTACTTCCCGGTCGTTGTCTGTCGTAAGTCGGTTCGGATAACCAGTTCGGATAGCGAGGTCGGGCTGCACATCAGTTGGAACATGTCTGAAGCGCAGTCCGGACCTGCCAGTCGGGAGCTGCAATGCGGCATTAGTACAGTAGGTTTGCAGCGGTAGTGAGGCTTGCGTCGACATGGTTCGCCCGACCATTGCCGCCACGCATCACTTGAGTCGGCTACGGTCTTGGTGGATCGTCGGTCGATCGTCCAACTGGACGACGCTTTCTGGCTCGCCGATCGTGAGCAACAACGAGTGAAGTGCTTGAGATAGCCGCCGTCAGGTCGACTTTATTAAATTAAATTAAATTGACTCCCGATTTGATTTCGTGTGTGCTTAGTTACCTTTGCGTATCGTTCAGGTCTGCGAGCAAGTGTTTGTCAGGTTGTGTGTGTGTAGCTGGCGTTAGTTCCACTGACGATTATTTTAGATGTTGACGGCATTCTACCCGAGTCAGTCGGAATGTGCGAGGAGGAGAGTTTACGGCGGCAGTTCGGATCGTGAGTTGGGTCCTGGCAGTCAGTTGTAACGCGTCTCGAGCGCAGCCCGGGCCAGCCAGTAGCCGGCTTGCAGCAGCAGTGAGCCCTGCGTGGACATCGCCCACCCGACCGTTGCTGCCACGCATCACTTAAGACGGGCATGACTTTTAGTGGATTGTTGGCCGGCCGGTTCGTCCGAGGACATCTCCGTGCGGCATAGTCGACTGGGCCGCTGGAGGTCTCTCCGCAGTGTCGGAGTCTCTATGGAGCTGTCCGATCGGTACGAGCATCGTAACTCGCCGACACAGGTCGTGAAGGTTAAGTCGTTTTGAGCAATACGTTGTTGGTCCGGCGTTGCTGCTGTGGAGGTTTTCCTGTGAGCAACAACGAGTGAAGTGCTTGAGATAGCCGCCGTCAGGTCGACTTTATTGAATTAATTTATCCGTAGTTAAGTGCACCAGCGGAATTTTCTGCCTTGTGACCGTTAGTGTTCTGGTTACCTGCCATGGCCGCTACTGTAGTTTTTAGGCAGTGTCTTTGCGTCACCTGTTGTTGCTGCCCAACATGGTGTGTAGTTTTGGCACCTCAGTTCACATACGCGTTTGTTTGGGGATAGTGATACTTGTAAATGTTCTGGGGCCTTGAATTCTCGTGTACTCCGTCGTGGGAAGCAAGCGTTTAGTCGGTCGGTCCGTGACTGTCCCTTGGTTCGGTTCCCACGAATTAAGTGTAATTAGACTTACCACCTGTCTCAAAAAAAAAAAAAAAAATGGATCAAATGGCTCTGAGCACTATGGGACTCAACTGTCATTAGTCCCCTAGAACTTAGAACTAGTTAAACCTAACTAACCTAAGGACATCACAAACATCCATGCCCGAGGCAGGATTCGAACCTGCGACCGTAGCGGTCTCGCGGTTCCAGACTGCAGCGCCTTTAACCGCACGGCCACTTCGGCCGGCCCACCTGTCTCGCCTAAGTGAACGAGGGTAGACCGATCCACTGGAGACTCAGAGTACCGTTCTCTTAATTATCCTTTTGGCAGTGTTAATGTTGTTGTAATTTAACTGTATTTTATATTTTTAATTTGGTAAGGTTAGTTGTGGGCCTTCAGCACTGGAAACATGTTCTCAGAGTTTCCTTAAAGTCCAAACATCATCGCCTTCCGCTATTAAAAGGTTTTCGTAATTGTCTGAAAGATTTTACAAGTTATTGTGGGCCTTCCGCCGTTGGCGTTGCAAAAGGAAATTTTTATACTTAATGTATTGTTTTACCTATTGTTACGATATATATTTCCTTAATTTGCAGAATTTAACCTTGCGGCCTTCAGCAATCTTATTGCCTTTGTTTATCTCTTTCTGTGCACCTTGTGGGCCACCGGCCTTGTTAGCATCGTAAAACATTGGCCTTCTGCCTTCAGTAATTACCATAGTATATTTGGTATTCTGAAGATTTAATCCGGCGGCCTTCAGCCGCTCCCCATGCTGATCTCGTATATGTATACCATTTATCTTATTCGTAAATTTAACTGTGTCATGTCTTTTCAAAATTGAACTCATTCTAAAGCATCTGAATGGAGGCTTCAGGCGCGAAGCAAATTTCAAATGGTTCAAATGGCTCTGAGCACTATGGGACTTAACAGCTGAGGTCGTCGGTCCCCTATAACTTAGAACTTCTTAAACCTAACTAACCTAAGGACAACACTCACATCCATGCTAGACGCAGGATTCGAATCTGTGACCGTAGCGGTCGTGCGGTTCCAGTCTGAAGCGCCTAGAACCGCTTGCCACACCGGCCGGCTGAAGCAAATTTAATTCTTCCAAAAGTGTATTTGTAAACTAAATAATAATAAATTACAATTGTGAAATGAATCCGACCGCAACTCACTTGGCCCTTTCCACAATCCAAATTACCTGTTAGACCTGCGTGATTTGTCGGAAGTTTCAGTAAGTACGACATCCGAGGCAATTTTTCAGCAAATCGTTCCGACTTTACGCGAGATCAGATTTTGTACACGGATTCATGCATTGCTTCCTCGGAAATCGAAAGTGGGGTGACAATGAGTTACCTTAGGAGTTTGGCGCTCGCCTTTTCAGGGCTCTCTTGTCATTGGTTCATCCTTTCCATCGATAAGCACTGACGGTAACTAAAATGTGTGTTTAACATTTGATAGTGAATGATTGATAATGGAAGTACTATTAACAAGTTCTCGGTGCAAGGAACTGCATATGCATGGTTGTAGCTTAATGTTAACTTTCAAACAGTAAATATAAATAATAAAACATTCATTTCTTGGCGCCCAGCGTGGTAGGTAATCCCCTCCGTCTCTCTCCGCTCAAGTACAATACGGCTCTAGCTCTCCCGGCGATTCTCACGCTAGATGACCATTCCCCTAGATCCCCGTAAGAATATCTTCGCATACTGTGCATCAAAACATAGCAACAGAATGTAGTAAAAGTGGGCAGGGAGGTGGCATGAATGCCTTAAGGTGACCTTGTAAAATTACGACGATAAGCATTTGAAAATGGTTCACCACCGAAATCAGTTGATCGTGAAGAATACATATGACCATAATATAGCCAATATGTAAACTCGAGGTATCTTTTAGTCAATAACAATCTGTTATCATAAAATAAATATCTGTGGCGATTTATGTTGCTACACAACATTTATTAACTATACGAAGTGTTATCACACATTCACTTGTTGTTAGTTGTAATTGTATTTTTATTATTTCTGTAGAACAGTGGTAAATATAATGAGGCAGCTTTAGTGTGTTAAGAAATTATTTTCGCTCTCTTAATTGAAGTGGCGTTTGATATAAAGCCAATCATTTTATCAGCGAACATTCGTTGGGGTATTTCAACAGCCATCATGGTGATGATGTGCTTGTCCCTCGCTGCTGGAGAAATTTACGGTCTCATAAGCACGGGCTCCTATTCTATGACGGCTGTCGTAATTCAGAGTCGTTAAACACGTTTGGCGTTATCCATTACAAGCGCTTAATCCGCGCCCGCTGGAAACAGGTATTTATCCTAATAACGGATGTGTTCGCGGGTAACGAGGCGTGTAACACGCTGCGCTTCCGCCACGCATGGTTCCACACTTGCAGGACGTCACTAACTCACACGTGACTGTCTGCGGCCACGCTCCAGTACACGCGACGGCTATTCTGTGCACGTGTCGAATCTTTAATTACAATGCCTGTGACACAAATGAGACTCATATTGATTACCATTTTCGTATTTGATGGACTGCATATATTTACGGCATTTGCCTTCTTACGTAAATACTTCACGATTTATCGTCCGACACAGCCTCATGTAATGACTGCTACACATTGCCAGATTCAGCCGCCTCCGGCCGTCATCAGATCGTAAAAGAAAGCAGTAGTTCGCTCCAAATACATTGTGTTTTGCTCGGCGTAAATGATTTTGTTCGGAGGGAAGTTTTGATTCTGTCAAGCACCGTTTACTCCAACGAACGTTCTTACATAAATAAACCACGTGTTCTACTGGAAACCGGAAGTGAATGTATTAATGGAAAGTTTGCTAGAGCCAAAAATAATGGGTCGAGACTAGGACTGCTGTTATTTTTAAAGGTATCGGGTTCTGAGATACCAATATTTAAAAACATACAATCTACGTCCGTCGATACATAGACATATCGATATATCGGTATATTGATATCCTGTTCCTTTCACACGGCCAACTCCCAGTGCAATCGGACTACTACTTCGAGTCAGTCATATTTCCTTCACACAGTCAAAGAGAGACTAGACGTGAAGAAAGCCCAAAAAATAGCAAGATTCCTTCAAACAGTGGAAGTAAAATTGCGTTCTTCTACAATTTCAAAACAACAATTTCAATATTTAGCGAAAATATGAGAAACATATAATACAACACAAAAATATCGACACTCGATACTACCGTTCCGATATCGATATGTCGGGAGAAACGTCACCTACGTTTATACCGATAACTTCGGAAAAAATTTCGATATATCATTAATTGATCAACAGCGTTACTTGAGACCTGGTCTGACCAGGTAGTCTATTAAGAAAACGATAATTAGTTGAAACCTTCAGCTGCCGACAGATGTTAGTATACCTCGATAAAGACAGCAGAAAAAATGTGCCCCTACCCGGACTCGAACCTGGGATCTCCTGCTTACATGGCAGACGCTCTATCGATTTATTTTTTTTTCGGTGTTGATCGTTGTTTGGTCGTTGCGGACGTCACATGACATCCGTGAAAGTTCGTTTTGTTGTTGTCTTGTTTTGTTGTCTTCTAATACGGAGGACAACCAGCTCTCTGACCGAACACACTGCGCTACCGTGCCAGCATCCATCTGAGTCACCGAGGACACAGATGAAGAGCGCGACTACACGGATTTATCCTTTGCACGCTTCCCATGAGACCCCCATTCGCAACTGTCCACAATCTACATACGTAATCTACCTAATAGATATTTGCCCTGCCACTGCAGGAGCACTAGCACAACACGGGGGCCGGCCGCGGTGGCCGTGCGGTTCTAGGCGCTTCAGTTCGGAACCGCGGGACAACTACGGTCGCAGGTTCGAATCCTGCCTCGGGCATGGATGTGTGTGATGTCCTTAGGTTAGTTAGGTGTAAGTAGCTCAAAGTTCTAGGGGACTGATGACCTAAGATGTTAAGTCCCATAGTCCTCAGAGCCACTACCCGTGGCATGTGCTGCATGGTCACCTCTTCCAGGTGTCACACCTGGCTTACCTTCGCTTTCGATTTTCATTGTCATCTTCTTTAAACCATGTAATGACAACGGGCCTTTCCTTTCAAGTCGGAAATACTCTCTCAGCAATGTAAATGCTGCCGTTCGCATAAGCGGTTTCACTAACAGCGCAAGGCCTCTCTTCTCGATAACCGTACTGTTGACTTACGTTGAGGCTTGTCAAATGTCAGCGTCGGTGGAATATCGTCATACAGTGTACAGCGCCAGATTCACACCTGGTTGCCACACCTGGAATAAATATGTTTATCGGCGTAAATCGGTTCCGCGTTAGTGAATTTGCATATCTAACATGCTTCGCTGCCATACGATAACTACAGGACAATGCCCACACTGGTCATCCGTGAGTAGCTGCACTGTAATTATGATCTCTCGATATTTAGGAAACGAGGGATGACTTGTACTCCGTGAGATCAAGTGAAATAGTGGACGAATGAATGAATGTTTCAGAACAGCTACAAGGAGAAAACTGCGAAACACAGAGTCGTTTGCCGCACACGGCTTTTATTCTGTGTATATTCCATACTTTTTACTTGAGCTATACAGGGTGAGTCACCTAACGTTACCGCTGGATATATTTTGTAAACCACATCAAATACTGACGAACCGATTCCACAGACCAAACGTGAGGAGAGGGGCTAGTGTAATTGGTTAATACAAACCATACAAAAATGCACAGAAGTGTGTTTTTTAACACAAACCTACGTTTTTTTTAAATGGAACCCCGTTAGTTTTGTTAGCACATCTGAACATATGAACAAATACGTAATCAGTGCCGTTTGTTGCATTGTAAAATGTTAATTACATCCGGAGATATTGTAACCGAAAGTTGACGTTTGAGTACCACTCCTCCGCTGTTCGATCGTGTGTATCGGAGAGCACCGAATTACGTAGGGATCCAAAGGGAACGGTGATGGACCTTAGGTACAGAAGAGACTGGAACAGCGCATTGCGTCCACATGCTAACACCTTTTTCTTGGTCTTTTTCACTGACGCACATGTACATTACCATGACGTGGAGGACGCATAAATTGGCCAGCCCATTCTCCTGATCTTACACCTCTGGACTTCTTCTGTGGGGTACGTTAAAGGAGAATGTGTACCGTGATGTGCCTACAACCCCAGAGAATATGAAACAACGTATTGTGACAGCCTGCAGCGACATTACACCAGATGTACTGCGGCGTGTACGACATTCATTACGCCAGAGATTGCAATTGCGTGCAGCAAATGATGGCCACCACATTGAACATCTATTGGCCTGACATATGTGCGTCAGTGAAAAAGACCAATAAAAAGGTGGTAGCATGTGGACGCAATGCGCTGTTCCAGTCTCTTCTGTACCTAAGGTCCATCACCGTTCCCTTTGTATCCCTACGTAATTCGGTGCTCTCCGATACACACGATCGAACAGCGGAGGAGTGGTACTCAAGCGTCAACTTTCGGTTACAATATCTCCGGATGTAATTAACATTTTACAATGCAACAAACGGCACTGATTACGTATTTGTTTATATGTTCAGATGTGCTAACAAAACTAACGGGGTTCCATTTAAAAAACGTAGGTTTGTGTTAAAAAACATACTTCCGTGCATTTTTGTATGGTTTGTATTAACCAATTACACTAGCCCCTCTCCTCACGTTCGGTCTGTGGAATAGATTCGTCAGTATTTGATGTGGTTTACGAAATATATCCAGCGGTAATGTTAGGTGACTCACCCTGTATACTGTTTTGGAACTCAGTCGTGTTATTTGTCAATTTCCGTGGCATTTGCCGCATCACAAAGTGTTTCATACAAGAGCTACGTATTTTCCCCGTAGAAAGCAACTCTACAATAAAAATTGGGTGCTCCTACTTAAGATTTCGATGATGCCCACCGCCTCACTCAACACGGGTGGGGTAGTGGGGTGAGGGGAGGGCAATATTAATATCACCGGATAGCATTTTTAAGCTTTTGGGCACGTATATTTCCGTTTTAAGTCTGCGCGTAGTTTTTGAGGCATTGTATTGTATTGTATGTTAACCGGAGGCTTAGAAACGACGAAGAGGCTCCGTCCCCGCCGCAGCCAGTGGTCCACAACCCCAAGACGACTACCATAGGTAACTTCACCCCTCCGCCGCCCCATACCGAACCACTATTTCAGGATTTTTGTGCGGTTCGGACCCCGGTGGACCCCGCCAATGAACGTCTCACACCAGACGAGTGTAGCCCCCATGTAGCTTGGTAGAGTAAAAGTGGTGTACGCGTACGTGGAGAACTTCTTTGCACAGCAATTGCCGACATGGTGTGTCTGAGGCGGAATGAGGGGAACCAGCCCGCATTCGCCGAGGCAGATGGAAAACCGCCTAAAAACCATCCACAGACTGGGCGGCTCTCCGGACCTCGACACAAGTCCCCCGGGCGGATTCGCGCGGGGGACCAGGCGCTCCTTCCCAATCCAGAAAGCCGTGCGTTAGACCGCACGGCTGCCTGGGCGGGGTTTTGAGGCATTACTTTATCTCAAAAGAAAAACTCACCTTGTATAAGCGGAGGAGAGACGAATGGGTGATTACTCTAGAGACGATACGGGCCACACAGAGAGAGAACGTCGGACAGTAGCTGCTTGTCAAAGAGCAGACTGTTGTGACTCGGCGCCTCGGAACCCGAAAATCTTAAATGGAGAAGCTGGTCGGATGGCCACGTCAGGCTACGTTTTTAAGCGTCTATAGGATGTCGTCGACGAGTAGCATAATGGTGACTAAGCGGCTCTCTCTGTAAAGCAGGATAGGCTGTCTGACGACGGAGTACAGTACAGACACAAGTGTTTCGGGCCATACCAGCCCACACGGTTGAAAATGGTGTTCCGCAAAAGACGAATCCTACGTGTTCCCATAATGAGCCAACGACATCTTGGAATCATAGAGATTGGACCGTAGATCAACAGAAACGTGTTAGTTGGCCGGTTGAATTATGGTTTCATTACACCAGGACGATGATTACGTCTGGATACGCCGCCATCCAGGCGAATAGCTACTCGAAATACGCACCGCGCAGCGCGAGCAGGGCAGCAAGGGCAGTATTACGCAAGGCTAACATTCGCCTGTTCTTCCATGGGACCTGTGGCGGTAATTGAAGTGAACGTGACAGCGTCGACTACATCATTACTGCGGATCATTTGCATTCCTTCACAGGCAGTGTTGTATCTTTCGTAAAGATAACGCTCCGTACCAAACGGCCAGAACGGCGATACAGTGATTTCAGGAGAATGATAGTGAAAGGCTGATATTTTAGCGACAAAATTCACTCGATATGAAACCGGTAGAACACATCTATGATGATAGCCCCACGCTCACGGGAATTTTGTGCCTTGTACATAGACATAAGGAGTCACATACCTATGGAAACGGCCGGCCGGTGTGGCCGTGCGGTTCTAGGCGCTTCAGTCTGGAACCGCGTGACCGCTACGGTCGCAGGTTCGAATCCTGCCACGGGCGTGGATGTGTGTGGTGTCCTTAGGTTAGTTAGGTTTAAGTAGTTCCAAGTTCTAGGGGACTGATGACCACAGATGCTAAGTCCCATAGTGCTCAGAGCCATTTGAGAACCTATGGAAACGTATCGAGCGCTTGTTGAATCCGTGCCGTGTAGAATCGCTGTTGTATTGCGTTCCACATGTGGAACAACACGCTGCGAAGCAGTGTTTTGACTCGTGTAGGGGTCCCACCTTCATTCTGGTGTCCTGTCACCGCGGACTTACTTATTGTGCTAGCCTTAAACGCGTGGAAGAAGACATCAAGGAATGTGAGAGACGTATAGTGTCTAATGACATTTTCTGGAATGGGAAGATACGAGAGGCAATCGAGATAGTCAAGTAGCCGACAGCAACATGAACTGTGATGGTGGACACAGGCTTCCACGGCCTTGACTGCCAGGGTTTGCCAGTAAGCAGACCTTGCGCTCGTAGCGATGCTTCTTCCCTCCACCCCTCGAGGGGCTGCAATTAGTCCCGCGCCAGGCACACTATGTACTGGCGAATCATAGCCGAATACGGATACAGCGAGAGCAACGTAACGTCACAACAACTGCTCCCTCCTGATTTGCCTCTGTCGACCAGTAGAATCCCATTTTAAAATTCCATTGTAGCATCAGGAAGCCATCTAACAACTGTGCCAAGAGAAGTCTACTAGTATCAAATATGGATTTTAATTTGAGGAAGAAATTTCTGAGAAATGTATTTCTGGAACAAACCATTCTATGGTAGTGAAATATGGACTAACAGAAAACCGGAACAGAAGGAAATTGAAACATTTGAGATGTGGTGCAGCAGAAGAATGTTGAAAATTAGGTTGACTGATACGGTAAGGAATGAGGAGGTTCTCAGGATAATCACCGAGGGAAGGAATGTGTGGAAAACACTGACAAGGAAACGGCAAAACCTGTAGCGGAAAATAGAGTTTGCAATACACTCAGACAATATTTAAGAAAGTAGGTTGCAAATGCGACTCTGAGATGAGGGCATGCCGGCTCAAACCAGTCAGAACACCGATGACTCAAAAGTGCAAGAAGAAAAACAAAATGGTGGAGGTGCAGCATCCTATATTAACTATGCACAACTCGTGGCGCCCATGAAATTTCAGTAGAACTAAATTAAAATACCTTCCTATTCTGCACTCACATCAGCCTATAACTAGCGCTGTTCCAGATTTCTAGAAAAAAAGTGACTAACGCAAAAAGCGGTGACAGTTACAGAAAGTTATGTTTACATTAAAAAGAAAATTAAGTAGAGATCGTAAATCGCCAGCTCTATGCCATGCCATGAGACTTAGTGTGTGCTGTTTTACGTTTCCACTTCACACATTTAAATCATGTACTTATGCATAAACCGAATAAAATTGGGGGAGGATTAGAAGCTTGTTTAATTCATTGGAAAGCTAAAATGCTGTTCTTACTTATTATGGGTCCTTAGAACTGAACCCT